>NW_022436941.1:7684470-7748309 GCF_009761245.1 Sapajus apella
AGCCTCTACTCAAAACCCTTCCATCTCACCAGCCTCTACTCAAAACCATTCCATCTCACCAGCCTTTTCACCTTCTCTGCCTTGAATGAAACCTGGCTCTCCACAGTGGATGCTCCTCCCCAAGGCCCTCAGGGATGGAAGTGGAATCCCTGTCCTCTCTGCTCTTACCTCATTAATTCCCCATTGCCAGGACCCTCCTCACTGTGTTGTCCAAGGATGGGCAACTCATCCGAGACTTGGGCACCTGGTGTCCACCTTCCCTCCACCCTCAGTCCTTCCTTCCTCTAGGCAACCAACATCTACATGGATGGCCTAACCTACACCCTGACCTTCACTTCCTTTACCACCTATATTAGTCCATTTTCGCGCTGCTGAAAAAAACATACCCAAGGCTGGGCAATTTACAAAAAAAAAAAAAAAAGGTTTCATTGAACTTACAGTTCAACGTGGCTGGGGAAGCCTCACAATCACGGTGGAAAGCAAGGATGAGCAATTCTCATCTTACATGGATGGCAGCAAGCACAGAGAGAATGAGGAAGATGCAAAGGCAGAAATCTCTGATAAAACCATCACTTCTCATGAGACTTATTCACTACCATGAGAACAGTATGGGGGAAACCACTCCCATGATTCATTTATCTCTCAGCAGGTCCCTCCATGACACGTAGGAATTATGGGAGTACAATTCAAGATGAGATTTGGGTGAGGACACAGAGCCAAACCATATTCCCAGCTCCCTCCGGTGTCCTCGTTCACTCCATCTTGGCCACTCAGCATCCCATTTTGGACCTTGTCATCCACCAATAATAATCCCCCATCAACATCATTAGTTCAAACATCATGCTCTGACCATGCCCTCCCTTTCCAGCTTGTTAGACTACTGCCACACTGGACAGTCACTGACCACTCCAGACCCTTCTTTGTCCTTTCTCTTTCTTCTCAGACCATCAGTGCAGGTACATAAGTCAATCAGACATATTTGTCTTTTTCCTCATTTAATTTGAATGCTTTTATTGTTTCATCAGTAAGTATAATGCTGGCTTTGACTTGGGGTATATGTGTAGATGATTTTTTAAACTCACCTTAAGAAATCATATCAGTCTACAGAGACATAGTGAGGGAAGGCCTTCACTGACATGTGAGCAAAAACCTGAAAGGAAGTAAGCAGGGGAGCCACCTGGCTTTCTGGAAAGAACTTTCCAGGCAGCAGGAATAGTAAGTTCCTAAGACTTGGAGGCAGCAGCAGGCCTTCTAAGTCCAAAGGCCACCAAGGAGGCCAGCATAGCAGAAGCAGAGCAAACAACGGAGAGATGAAGCCAAAGACGTGGAGCAGGACAGCAGGACAGGGGTGTGGAAGGCCTCAAAGCCATGGGAGGGCTGAGCTTTAACTTTGTTGGGAGGGAAGCCATAAGAGGGTTTGAGCAGAGAAGTGACATAATGCAACTTGCATTTTGAAAGGCCCACTGCACCTGCTGGGTTCAGAGCAGGCTGTAGAGCAGGGCCAGGGCAGAAGCAGGGGTTCCAGGTAGGAGGCTATGATAATAGTCCAGATCAGGGAGAGAAGTGGTAAGATCTATTTTGAAGATCATATTTGGAAGACAGAACTGACTATACAAATAAATAGAAAGAGATAAAACAGAGACGAAAGAAATGTCGACGAGAGCTGGATCAATAGGCAATAGATGGAGTAATGTAGGTGTATACATACATCTGAATGAACACCCACAATTTATTGAGTGAAAAAGCACATCAGAAAGCAGTATGTATGATTCTACTGACATGTTTTCAATGTACATATATATTGCATAGGAAGATTTTTTTTTTTTTTTTTTTGAGACGGAGTTTCGCTCTTGTTACCCAGGCTGGAGTGCAATGGCGCGATCTCGGCTCACCGCAACCTCCGCCTCCTGGGTTCAGGCAGTTCTCCTGCCTCAGCCTCCTGAGTAGCTGGGATTACAGGCACGCACCACCATGCCCAGCTAATTTTTTGTATTTTTAGTAGAGACGGGGTTTCACCATGTTGACCAGGATGGTCTCGATCTCTTGACCTCGTGATCCACCCGCCTTGGCCTCCCAAAGTGCTGGGATTACAGGCTTGAGCCACCGCGCCCGGCCTGGAAGATATTTTGAATGAGACACACCCAACTGCTGACAGTGATTTCCACTGAGGAACAGGATTAGCAGGGGCACAGGAGAAGCCATCGTCTTTTACTTTATATGCATTTTTGCTTTAAACAATAGGCATATTCTAATCATGCTGAATGGGACAGGTCACCGGCAGTGAGCACCACTTCACAAGAAGCGTTTAAGCCTGGGCTAGATGACCTCGTCATGGGTAAGTCACCAAAGGGAGCCAGATCAGGTGTGGTGACTCCCACCTGTAATCCTAGCATCTCGGGAGGGTCACTTGAGCCCGGGATTGGATACCAATCTGAGTAATAAGGCAAAACCCTGTCTCTACAAACAATTTTAAAACTTACTGGGAGTGGTGGCACAGGCTTGTGGTCCCAGCTACTTAGGAGGCTGAGGTGGGAGGATCACTCAAGACCCAGAGGTCAAAGCTGCAGTGAGCTTTGTTCACCACTGCATCCCAGCCTGGGTGACACAACGGACCCTGTCTCAAAAACAGAACAAAAAGGGAGGGGAGGGGAGGAGTTGAACATCTGAGAGCATATGACATATTGAACCTAAAGATTCCCTCCAGCTGTAGCCTTCCTTCCCAAGCTTGCAGGATTCCTCTCATCTCTCTGAGCTTCCACCTCCTCCTTGGCCGCATGGAGATGACAGTACCTGCTCCAGTGAAGGCTGCCATCATGTGCATGAAGTGTGCAGCAGAGAGCCAGGAGCACATCGACACTCAGTAAGAAACAGCTTCCTTTCCCCTCCCCAACAAGGACTCCAAGGATGTCCAGGAGGATAGGGGGCTCCAAAAGACTAGAGGTGCCCTAGAGTTCCAGGGAGGCAGGAAGGTTGCTGGGCTAAAAGTGTTCTAGCACCTACCCCAAAAAGAGAATGTGTCTCAGAGGACAGAGCAGAGCTGCCTCCCCCAGACCCACTCTAGAAGGCAGCAAAGAGTAATGTAGAATATGCCCACTCTGCCAGGAAGAGCGCATATGGCTGGACTCCCTCCTGAAATTCTAAGTCAAGGTCAGAAGTACCTGATGATTTGTAATTTTCCTCTCTTGGCTTGCAAGAAGGCCATGGGGAAATGGAAAGAAGAGCTGAATGCTATTTATCTAAAATCACTAATATTTCTTGAGAAGCTATAAAATGTGCATGCTCTTGCCAAATGGATGTTGAAAGAGCTTTGATCTCCATTTTGGCCGGAAATGATGCATTCCCTTCCTAATGCAGATATATGGTTTTTGTGCCTCCACTCTGCCCAGTCAGATGCAAAGCACATTCTTAATTATTTTGAAATGATTTAAAATGGAACTATAAATCTATGCTTTGACATGACATGGTGATTTGACCCCCAGGCATATCATAATGGGTTATTAACAATGCTTCCCAAATCTATTGAAACTTTTTTCCAAAGCTATTCACTAATTAATAGCTGTTCACACAATGATCATTTCTGAGTAATTATGGAACAGTGCCACATTATTTTGGAATGAGGACATAATTACGTCCATAAAAATTATTTGTATCATTTTTAACCTTCTGCCAGAAATAAATGAGGCTAGTCTGAGGGTAACACAAACTTTGTGACAATACCTAGAGGTTATCTCCTTTGTGACACTTACTTTCTAGCCCAGAAAGTTAGAATTCGTCCTTCAGCTTTTCCAGAGCACCCAGCAGCAGACAGCACCAAGGAAGTACCTGGGAGCAGGTGCTCAGAACCTTCCTGCTTTGCACCTCCCACTCGACACCCTCAGGCTGCTGCCCTTGGCCTCTGGTTGCCTCCTGCCTGCCCCTCCTCCCCACCCCACCTTCCAGCCCACCATCCTGATTGTGCCCCTCACCCCCAGGTTACATAAGCCCACCAGCCTGCCTAGACTCCTATTTATGGGGCCTGTGCCTCACTTGCTCTGACTGACTGTGGCTTGCTGGAAGGTAAGCATTCTTCACGCTTAGCTCTGTGTCCAGCAGAGCCCGTGAAGCTGGCCAGGAGGAGGGTGTAGAGAGTGTGCTTCATTCAAACTTCCATTTGAGAAGCAAGAGTGGACGAGGGAGGAGGGGTATTGCTCTTTTGCTGCTAAAGACTTCCCTTTTGCTGGGAATATCTCAGCTGGGGTTGGGGGGGATATGGGGTACAGTACGGTGCCTTCCTGCCTTCCCAGTGAGAAGCACCTCCCAGGTCCTGGGAGTTCCCTGCCTCAGAGCTGGGTAAATCAAGAGGTCCCAAATCCATGGGACAAACTCATACTAAAGAAATATTGCTCATCATTTATGTGAAATTCTAATTTAACTGAGCATCCTGTATTTTATCTGGCAACTCCAGATGAAGATGAGGTGAAAGCAGGCCCCTCCTGACCAGCCCACAGGGCCTCCCCCATTCCTAAGGCAGAGTCTGATACAGTCACCCTTATGGTCAGCAGCCACAGGCCAGGTATCCTGGGCTCAAGCTCAGAGGTTTCCAGACCAGAAGTTCAACCTTACCTAAAGTAACTGTCTTCTTACCTCAACCCCTGTCCCAAGACCTCCTCCATCCAGCCCCCACCCCAGTGACTCATCTCCTGCCCCAGCGGTCCCCTCCATCCCCGGGAGCCCACCTGTCTCCCCACCTTCATGCTCCTGCCTGCACATCGCTGTGATCAGGAGGCCTCACTTCCCTGAGGGCTCAGGCCTGGGAGAAGGAAGCTCCGAGGGGAGGGGACAGTCCTGTGCAGCAGTCGCCACCAGCTCCAAGAAAGAATTATCTTTGAACTGTGTGGCTGGTGGTGGTGGGTGGGTGAGGCAGGGAGTGGCAGTAGCAAAAGTTCATCTTTGTAGACAGGAGAAGACCTGTCTCTTACTTCCTTCTGCCCTTATGAGGGCTTCCCTGAAAAGGAGGCTTTTGGCAGCTTCTCACCTGTTTCCCCACAGTCATTTTTCCATTTGCCCAGTGAATAAGTATTGCATCCCTACTGTGGCCAGGAAGTGTTCTAGATGCTCAGGAAACATCAGAGAGTAAAAGAACAAAGACGGTTGTCCCTTAGTATTTACTCACGGAACAACCCAGAAACACCGAAACTCAGCAGCAAAACAGTCACAGATCAAACTCAGAGCCCAATTCTTACTGCCTGTAAGACAAAGAAAAGAAAACCTAACACTGATGGGGTTGAAAACATTAGGTGACCTCAATAATAACAGAGAGGAGCTAAGTAAATTAATTCAAAAATAATCATATTTTTGAAACAAGGGCTGGGCATGGTGGCTCACGCCTGTAATCCCAGCACTTTGGGAGACTGAGGCAGGTGAATCACTTGAGGCCAGGAGTTAGACCAGCCTGGCCAACATGGTGAAATCTGTCTCTACTAAAAATACAAAAATTAGCTGGGCATCATGGCGCACACCTATAATCCTAGCTACTCGGGAGGCTGAGGCAGGAGAATCACTTGAACCTAGGAGCAGAGGTTGCAGTGAACTGAGATCACACCACTGCACTGCAGCCTGGGTGACAGAGCAAGACTCTGTCTCAAAATAAAATAAAATTAAAATTAAAATAAATAAATAAAACAAAGGGGAGACTTAAAAATTATAAGACACTTCACTATTATTTGCTAATGAATTTGAAGAGCTCAATGACATGAATTTTTGTGGGAAAATATAAATTCTCAAAATTGACCCTACAGGCTTTTTAAGACCAACAATCAAGAAAAAAGTTAAAGAAGTTACCAAATATTTACTTCCACAAAAGACTGGAGGTCCAGATGTTGAATTTCCTTTCAAGAACTGCTCATTTTTGTCACATAAACTGTTCTACCACATTAAAAGAGATGCAATCTAGTTTATGTGATGAAATGATCATAACTGTTACACCACAATCTGACAGGAATAGGCCACAAAAAAAAAAAAAAAAAAGATCCTCTTTACTTATGAAAATAGCTATAATAATCCTAAATAAAATACCAGAAGTAGAATTCAACAGACTATTAAAAGAATAATACATAGCAATAAAGTAGGGTTTATCCCAGGATTGCAAAAATGGCTTAGCATTAGGAAATTATTCATATCAGTACATCAATCTTTCTAATGATAGCCTTATGCTTAGACTCTTGTTAAATTCAACATCTATTTCTCATAAAAATGCTAAAAACTGGTAATAGAATGATACTTGCTGAATATTGTAAAGTATATACTATATAAAGAATTTATCTGGCCGGGTGCAGTGGCTCATGCCTATAATCCCAATACTTTGGGAGGCTGATGTGGGCAGATCACCTGAGATCAGGAGTTCAAGATCAGCCTGGCCAACATGGTGAAACCCCATCTCTACTAAAAATACAAAATTAGCGGGACATGGTGGCAGATGCCTTTAATCTAAGCTGCTCAGAAGGCTGAGACAGGAGAATCACTCGAACCCAGGAGGCAGAGGTTCCTGGGTCACACAGTGAGACTCCATCTCAGGAAAAAAAAGAAAACTCTCATCTGTGAGGAAACTGCTTACATCAAATGAGTATGTATTTAATTATGAAAGGAAAAATATTTATATATAATTTTGCCTTTAGTTATTCTAAGGTACATGTGTTTTACATTTACCATCATTGCAATAAGAGTATCTTTCAATCAATGTGTAAGGTTAATATTAGGTAGCTTCTATCCCCTCCCCATTCCACCCTCTAAAAGCTGTTAAGTTGGTTCATCTTATAAGTAATAGCTTAATTTGAGAAAATAAGACATATCTCAAACACACAACTCACATCATACCTACCAAAACAACACTGTAGTTTTGACATTAGAATCAGGAACAAGACAAGGATATTCATCATCACCACTATTATCTAACACTGTTCAGAAAGGCCTGATCAATACAATAAGATAAAAATAATACTTAAAAATATAACCATTAAAAATGAGACTAAAATCATTTCCACTTAGGCATTCATAGTAAGATTGTATTCCTATAAAATTCAAGATCATTTAATCTAAAAAAACTATCAGAGCTACTAAGAATAGAGTTCAGTACCATGGCTCTAAATAAATACGTGAAACTAGCCAGCAAGGATGTGGTAAAACATATAGACTCATATGCTGTTCATAAGAATTTAAGCTGGTACAGCCATTTTGGAGATAATTTGGCAACATGCATCAAGAGTCTTAAAACGTTCATACAAAAAAAAAGTTAATACCCCTAGTGGCAGGCACTACTACTTTCCCAAAGGCTGCTCGTTCCTACTAATAGAACCTAACATCTGAAGCCGGGCATGGCGGCTTATACCCGTAATCCCAACACTTTGGGAGGCCAAGGTGGGAGGGTCACTTCAGCCCAAATGTCGGAGATCAGCCTAGGCAACATAGGGGAAAACTCATCTCTATAAAAATTGAAATTAAAAATAGCCAGACATGATGACATGTGCCTGTGTTCCCAGCTACTTGGGAGGCTGAAGCAGAGGAATTGCTTGAGGAGTTTGAGGTTGCAGTGACCTATGATCACACCACTGCACTCCAGCCTGGGTGGCAATGTTCCCCAGCCTTGATGCAACCAGGGTAGTCCTATCATCTTTGCCAGAGATAGGTTTAGGAGGGGGTACTTGACTTAGACCATTACAGGAAAGTCTGAGAGTTGCTTTTTGTTGTTGTTGTTTTTTCTTGAGACAGAGTCTCGCTCCGTCACCCAGGCTGGAGTGCAGTGGTATAATCTCGGCTCCCTGCAACCTCCACCTCCCTGGATTCAAGCAATTCTCCTGCCTCAACCTCCTGAGTAGCTGGGATTACAGGTCCACACCACCACATCCAGCTAATCTTTGTATTTTTTTTTTTTTTTTTAGTAGAGACGGGGTTTCACCATGTTGCTCAGGCTGGTCTCAATCCTCTTGCCTCAGCGTCCCAAAGTGCTGGGATTACAGGCATGAGCCACCGTGCCTGGCCCTGTTGGAGACTTTGATTCCTGGAAAGGGAGAGCTTCTAAGAATAAATCCCCTTTGTTCCTAAAACTTCCTTTCCTCCTTGGGATTCTACAAACAAGAATGTGATACTTGGCACTATGGCAGCTGTTTTGGGCCATGACGGGACACACCGTCAATGCACTGGAAGACAGAAAGCACCTGAGCTTTTAACAATATCACTGAGCCCTGGCTCCAGCCTGTATAGTTTTTCCTCTGAACTTACCTACCTCTGAACACACGGTAAGTATCCACCATTCATAGACAACTGGCATCTTTTTAATAACCCCTTGATATTTCAGCAGTGTGATGAGTCCTACCTTCCTGTACTACAAAGCCAAAGCCCATTTATCAGACATCCTTATTCTACACTGAGGACAGGTGTCCCAGGTTCTGCCAATCAGACCCATCCTTGGATGGAAGTGGGACATGAACAAACAGCCACGTGCAAGCAGCTCAGTCTTCTGGTAGTACACTGTGGGAGAAAACTGGTCCTTTCAGAGAATCTGTGGCAGAGCTTCTGAAGACCAGCCCTGGGGTCATTTGTGTCAGGCAGGCCACAGCAGCAGCGATATTTCACTGGAAAGTCCCATAACGGGCAGAGCGCTGATCTTAGCAATATCATTCCTGGCTGTCATAAACCAACCTGGTTCTTTGCACAACCACTCCATCCCCCAAAGTGGCTAAGTATCTTCTATAAAGACTCCTTTCTCCTTAAACATCTGCATCTAGAGAAAGTGGATTCGTTCATTTGCAAATAAAAACCCTAACCTATAATTCCACCTCCAGCAATCTATTTCAAAGAAAATAATCCAAAACCTAGATAGAGGCCTATACATAAAGATGACTACTGCTGTTTTACCTGTAATGGTGGAAACAAAATTAAAACGTGTCCCACAATGAGATACTTATTAAGTAATTTGTAATAAAGCCACTTGAAGTCTCTATTATAAAATGTTTGCAATAACATGGAAAACTGCTCAGACAATAGTGCAAAATCATATGTAGTCTGATTAGCCACATTAATAGCAACAGGAGCCTGATAAGCACTTCCCCCACTTGGGCGACATATTCCTCATATTTGTCACGTAAATGCCTCCTGTGGGAAACACCTTAGAGGAATGACTCATCCAGCCCATGGGTCATCCTGTCTTCCTGAGAACTGCCTTCCCACACCACAAGTGTGGGTCACAGCAGCCATGTGTGCACCTCAGAAGCACATCTCCCTGGCCAGAGTTGACAGTACCTGTCACCTGGGAAGATTACCTGTCCCAAGGTGGGTCAGTGAGAATCTTCTCCAGGTAGACTCAGTTATTAACTTCCTCGTGTGACTGGAACTGACAGCCAAGTAGAGCTCAAAGAGTGTGGAGTGGCCACCTTCCCCCTCACGGCCAGAGAAGGCTGGTCTACAGAGGACAAAGAAGGGAGGAGAGAGAAGAGAGGAACGGGAAGAGGGGGAGGGAGACAGAAAAAGAAACAAAGGGAGGAGAGGGAGGGAGCAAGGGAGAGAGCAAGGAAAGGAGCGAGGAAACTGACAACTTTCCAGGTTCTAGTCTAAGCCCATTCCCGAGTTCCAGCTTCCTTCCTGGTCTTAGGCTCTGAAACCAACTCCTATGTCTTTGTAATAATTTTTTGCCATAAACTAGTTTGAGTGGGTTTCTATTACTCAAGGACAATTTTTCTAACACATTTCTAAAGGTGAAATCTCAGGATGCTAGGAGCACTCAGCATCCCTGACTTCTCTCCATCTCAGCCTTCACTTTCCAGAGGCTGCCCCTCATAGCTCATCCTGCACTGCCAAGCTAGAATTATCCCAGGCATGTTTGGTCAAACCAGCTTGGCGGGTTCCCTTCATCAGACCGATCAGACTGAGAAACCCAAAGAGGAGAGCAGGAATGAGCCAGAGTCTAAATCATCTGTATAAGAATAACTTGCCTTTGCTGGAAGGAAAACAAAACTTTGGAGCTGGGAGTTGTTTAAAAGGTCTCGGCCAGAGCCAGAGAGAAGAAAGCCAGCCCAGAGACTGAGCATTTTGAAAAGAAAGCAGAGAGCTGAGCAGCTGCTAGAAAATCCAGGCATCAAGAAGATAAATGGGTAAGAGAGAACATTTAGGAAATTTGCCGACTAGCTCCCCATTGGCAATTCCCCTAAGGAAACCTTCGGCAACGCTGTTCATGACCCTCGAAAGGCTTCTGGTGCTGCGTGCATTTCCTTTGGATGCTTAATTGTACTGAGATTGTCTTAATAAAAGGAGGTCTAGTTTTCTTTCGATTATACAGTGGGGAAAGTGATTTGTGTCCTCTTAGAGTATTAAGGATGAGATTTGGTGATTGTAATCCCAAAAATAAGAGGAAAGGGAGCTAGATAAAGGTTTGGACATCTCCTGAGAAAAATACTGCTGGCAACTACACATTCAGACTACTCCCCAGCATGCAGAACAAGCTGTGGTGTGCCAAAGGGCCCCAGCCATCATCCTTCTGCACCATTTGCAGTGGAACCTCTCCAGGAAGCTTGTTTGAAATGTAATTCAATTAATGGTGATGAGTTGACTGCTGATCACAATGATTAAAGCCTTCGCTGATGCAGAAAATTCAGGTGTCCCCTCCCACCGTCCTGGGCAGTGATGCAGCCTGGCAAGCTGACAATGAATGACAGTTCTCCCCTCTGTGCTGTCAAGACCTGTCACTAAAGAGGCTAAGAGCTTCCCATCCAGCACCCACTCCTGCCACCGCCAAAGAAACAACTCAAATCCAGAAATGCCAGGCAGTACTTTCTTCTGAGACTCATTTTCTCCTAAGGAGATGGGCTTTCCATGTGGCCTTCTAGGACTGCTGAAAAAGGAGAACAGGCTATCAGAGAAAGGACTTTCTGGAAGGTCATGGCCATGTCTGCACATGTGAAGGCAGTTACTGTACCCCAACAAATGTCAGGAATAGGGTTGTAGAAAGAAACTCTATCTTTTCGCCCTTATTCCGTTACTTCAGAATCCTGAGATTCACTTTTCTCTTCTCTCTTCCTCTCTCACACTCTTGAGTCCTGGATTATTTGGAAAATCCTATGATGTTTGTATAAAACAATGATTGTCATAAAGAATTCCCTGCACAGTCTAACAAACACATCATCTGCACCCTCATACACATGTCCCAGCCTGCCAGCCTGCTCCCCAACCCCCGAAATGACAGAGGTGGCCCACCAGGGAGCTGACAGTTCTAATTAGGGGGAGAGACTTGATTAGCACAGCCATAGCAATATGAGCTCTCCAGAGAATCCAGCGAAAGCCTGGAGAAGCTCCAGACATGTCTAGGCAAAACATAGTTAGCGAATTGTGCTGCATGCTGAGCAGAAGAGGTAATGTCCTCAGCAAACCTTGACCAATGCTTGTGTTGGGATAAGCCCCTTCATTCAATTCTTTTTCTATCCTCCATCAACGCCCCCATTCAATTATCTATCTGCCTAATCATCCATCTTCCTTTTATTCATTCCATCTATTTATCCATCTATCCATCCATTCATTTTCCTTTCATCTATCCACCCCCAGATTCATCATCTTCTATCTCCATCCACCCTTTCATTCATTTACTTTTCACCCAGCCATCCATCTGTCCATCTCTCTGAGCCTCATCCAGCCACCATTCATCCAGCTGCACTGTCTTTAGTCTCTGTGTTTCATTTGTGTCCTTAAAAAGCCAACCTGCCACCTGTCCACCTATCCTTCCAGTCAGCCTACTGTATGCAGGATCTGTGCCAGGTTTTGTGGGCATAGGAATAAATATGAGCTGCTCCCCATCCAGAGGGACCTCTGTCTAATGAATAGGAGCCTTTATGAATAAAGGCCATGCAGTAACCTCCTCTCTATAGGCCTGAATATGCTGTCTGGGATCCTCAACACTTTCTGGCCGTCCCAGCCCCATCACTGCCTGGCCCAGAGACTGTTTCCTAGCAGGTTCAGAAAGCAGGAGAAGGGAACAACCACCCATGTAGGACTGCCATGAACTGAGTGCCCAGCCTCCCAGAGCAGCTGCCACTCACGTGCCCAGTCTAGGCAGGAGGAAGTCCTCTTTGGAGGTGCAAAGAGCTCTTTATCTATGATGCTTCTTCCCTTCAGCCTCTACACCAGCACTGTCCAATAGAAATATAGTGCAAATCACATTTAATTTAAATTTTCTAGTAGCCATGTTAAAAAGTAAAAAGAAACAGGTGAAATTATAATACTTTGTGTGTGTGTGTGTGTGTGTGTGTGTGTGTGTGTGTGTGTGTGCCTGCGCACGATGGAGTTTCGCTGTCACCCAGGCTGGAGTACAATGGTGTGATCTCGGCTCACTGCAATCTCCACCTCCTGGGTGCAAGCAATTCTCCTGCCTCAGACTCCTGAGTAGCTGGGATTATAGATGCACGTCACCATGCCCAGCTAATTTTTGTATTTTTGAAGAGACGGGGTTTCACCATGTTGGTCAGGCTGGTCTCAAACTCCTGACCTTGTGATCCACCTGCCTTTGGCCTCCCAAATTTGGGATTACAGGCATGAGCCACCACACCCAGCCTATCATACTGTATATTTCACTTCACTCAACCCAATATATCTAAACTATTATTTCACCATGTACTCAGCTTATGTTTTTTGTACAAAGTCATCAAAATCCAGTGTGTATCTTTATGCTTACAGCACATCTTAATTCAGCCCAGGCACACTTCACATGCTCAGTAGCCACATGTGGCTAATGCCTGCCATGCCAGCCAGCACAGCTCTAGACCCTACCACCATTAAGTCCAGACCAAGACGTGAGGCCACTCTAACCATTTGGGACCTTTTCAAATTGACATTTGCTAAACTATTTTCTTGGCAGCTAGCCAGAGGAACAGCCAAGCACCCTGGCAAGGAGAGCAAAGGGTACTGAAAGTGACTCACAAGCACTCCTCCACTGTTCTGAGCAACTGAGGTCTAGC
The DNA here is from genome assembly GCF_009761245.1 of Sapajus apella. Taxonomy (NCBI): domain Eukaryota; kingdom Metazoa; phylum Chordata; class Mammalia; order Primates; family Cebidae; genus Sapajus; species Sapajus apella. Next base: position 7,697,442 of record NW_022436941.1, read on the forward strand.
CCCAAATTTGCACACCCCTCTCAGCAAAGCCCAGGCCCCACAATTGCCAGGCTGGCCTCCTCCAAGCATTGTAGCCACACTCTGTGTGCTGAACTTGGCCCCGCAGAAGGCTATCCCCCTCCCTAGAAGCCCCTCAAGGTCATCTGTCCCAGCCACATGCAGAAAGAGCTGTTCTGTCACCGCAGCCTTCTCTCTCTTCCTGCACCATCCAAGCGGTCTTAGCGCCGCTCAGTGACAAGGCTCCAGGACACAACCCAGCCAACCTGCTTCTTCACCAGCTTCACCACTGCTCAGGTGGAGCTCCTCACTCAGGCAAACTTTTCTTCCCCAGGACCAGCAAAGAAGGCAGAGAAAACACAGAGATACCTATCCCTGGGACAGAGACTGCCCCATTTTGTGTACCTGGGGCTCCGGTGATTTCACTGGGCCCTCCCAGCAGCCTGGGGGCCGGGAAGATTCGGGTTACTGTGGCATTCTAGAGATGAGGAAACTGAGGCTCAAAGGGGGTGAGTGAGTTACCCAAAGCCACATAGGGTATCAGTAAAAGTGATGCAGTAGGTGAGGCCCCAGGTTACCCACTGCCCACTCTGTATCCCTTCCCTCTCTTTCCCATTGGCATCCCTCTAGATAGGGAATTAGGCTGAGGAGATAGGTCTCAGAAGGGCTTCTCCAAAATCCCAAAACCATTTCACCCCAAGGCCAGGCCCATGAGGAGGAGTCCAGTCTGAGATATCATTCAAGACCCCTCACCATCTGGTCCCACCCTCCTCCCACTCTCTCCCCCTCAAAAAGCACCCTCTGGAAATTGTAGCTGCCCACTGCCTTCAACAACAGCAGGACTTCACACCTCTGCACCCTTGCCATGATGTCCCTTCTCCCTGGACTGCCCTTCCTTCCCTTCCCTTCTCTGCATGGAATAGTTCTTACAGCATTCAAGGCTCAGCCAGACCTTAGCTCAATGAAGCGTTCCCTGAGAGCCCCAGGCAGAATGGCTGCTGGCCCACATTCTGTCCTGTGAAAAACATACTTGATGGGACTCTAGTCTCAGTGCCCCTCCACACTCTGAGCTCTGTAGAGGACAGATGTGTAACCTATTGCCCAGTAGTGTCCAATAAGCACATAGTAGAGACTCAGAAAATGTGTATTAAATAGCCATGTGTGGCCAGGCACGGTGGCTCATTCCTGTAATCCCAGCACTTCGGGAGGCCAAGGAGGGCAGATGACCTGAGGTCAGGAGTTTGAGACCAGCCTGGCCAACATGGTGAAACCCCATCTCTACTAATAATAAAAAATTAGCTGGGCTTGGTGGCAGGCACCTGTACTCCCAGATACTTGGGAGGCAGAGGCAGGAGAATCACTTGAACCCAGAAGGCAGAGGTTGCAGTGAGCCAAGATCGCACCACTGCACTCCAGCCTGGGTGACAGAGCAAGACTCTGTCTCAAAAAAATTTAAAAAAATAAACAGCCATGTGCTCACTGTGGCATCACATATACTAAAGAGTCAGCTGGGAAGCTCGTGATGCACAAATAGCCTACATCGCCAGAGGGCTGGCTGGGCTCCCTGCTCTGAGACTCAGCCTCCTTGCATTTCTCTGGACTCCCATGTGCCCGTGGATGTAGCCAAATTTGCCTCCCAGCCTTGGTGCAGCAATGCCATTGGGGAACTTCTGCACAGGTTTATACATGCAAGGACCCCTTTCCAGTGACTCTCCACTGGGACCCAATTTCCATCTTTAATCCTCTGTCTCCTTTGCTGCAGAATTCCCATGAATCTCTAGCATCCTCCACAAACACCCTCACACTCCAAGTGGCATGCGCTTGGTTCCATATGGGAGAGATCAAATGTCACAGGTAATTTAGTTTGCTCAAGAGCATATTGGGAGATTATGTATCTGCGTTCTCTAGAAAATGAGGGCTGTAGTAGATATCACTGACTATATTACCCCACAGAGAGGCAGAAATAATCCTGAGGGTGGCAAGTTAAATCACTACTTTGTAATTTACTAAAACAAAACTAATACCCAAAGAAATGTTTTCTCTGCCATTTTATCACAATTTCACCATTAAGCTGTCTTGAATTGCAATTCATAACAATGAATAAAGCAAAGCAAAAAGGATCTCTTCGGCCTGCCAAAAAACTTACTCTGAACACTAACGATTTTTCCCATAAGCAAAACACTGGGTGTCATTTCCAGAGTAGCCACAAGCCACCCAAAAGGGTGAGTGGGAATGAACAGGGTCACACTGCATAAGCAAACCGCCTCATCATTCCTGTTCCCCAAAGGACGCCCCAAGTCCTCTTGGCTGAGCCTGGTGCCTGGATGTAGGTGTTCTTTCTCATCCCTACCCACATACCCACCGCACCCTTCTTCCTCAATTAACTCAAGGTCATCTTTCAGGTTCTCAGCCTAAACATGCCTTCCCATGGTGGAAGCTCTCCTCCTCACAGCATCTGTCAGTTTACACCAATGCTTTCATATGTGTGATTATTCAGTGTCTGTCCCTATGGCACTCCAGGGACTTTAGCATCTATTTTGTTCATCATTCACCTTTAGTGAAAACTTATTGTATAAATAAATAATGAATAAGGGCAAGATCAGGGTCCTAGTGTCATAGGCCAAGCAGCCTTTCTCAAAGGAGGTACATACTCTCCCTAAGACAGCCTAGAAGTCAGCCCCCAATGGCTGGAGACTGACTCTTGACACCAGCCCCTCATTGATTCCTCCCTTGAGTGAGACTGAATGGCTCTGATGGTTGATTTTATGTATCTGCTTGACTGATTAAGGGATACTCAGATGGTAAAGCATTATTTCTGGATACATATGTGAGGATGTTTCCATAAGAGATTGGCATTTGAATCAATGGACCCAACAAGGAAGATCTGCCCTCACCCAATGTGGGCAGGTACCATCCAAATGGCTGAGGGCCTGGATAGAACAAAAAGGCAGAGGAAAGAGGAGCTCGCCTCTCTCCCCACTGGAGCTGGGACATCCATCCTCTCCTGGCCTTGGACAGCAGAACGCTGGTCTCTCTGGTCTCCTGACTGGGACTTGCACCAGTGGCCTGCCAGTTTCTCAGGCCTTGCGCCTCAGGCTTAGAGGAGCACCACCAGCTCCCCTGATCTGAGACTCAGATTCGTACTGAGCCAAGCTACCAGCATTCCAGGGTCTCCAGCTTGCAGACAGCCTGCAGGGGGACTTGTCAGCCTCCATAATCATGTGAGCCAATCCCCCTAAAAATTCCCTCCCATATTTCTTTCTTCTTTCTGTCTCTCTTCATTATCTCCTACTAGTTCTGTCTTTCTGGAGAATCCGAATACAATGGCTCAGGGCCATTTATCCACATCCTTAGGGACATACATCCCAGCACTCTCCCAGGCACACCCTGGAGGCCCCTCTGAGGAACACCAGGGACCCTAGGACAATTAGCATTAGGGATTTCCTTAAGAAATCTGGGGTCCTATTCAAATGATTATAAATCGTTCTACTATAAGGACACATGCACACGAATGTTCATTGCAGCACTGTTTACAATAGCAAAGACCTGGAACCAACCCAAATGCCCATCGATGATAGACTGGACAGGGAAAATGTGGCACATATACACCATGGAATATTATGCAGCCATCAAAAATGATGAGTTTGTGTCCTTTGTAGGGACATGGATGAACCTGGGAACCATCATTCTCAGCAAACTGACACAAGAACAGAAAATCAAACACCGCATTTTCTCACTCATAGGTGGGTGTTGAACAACGAGAACACATGGACACAGGGAGGCGAGCATCATACACTGAGGTCTGTCAGGGGGAAATAGGGGAGGGACAGCAGGGGGTGGGGAGTTGGGAAGAGATAGCATGGGGAGAAATGCCAGATATAGGTGATGGGGAGGAAGGCAGCAAATCACACTGCCATGTGTGTACCTATGCAACAATCTTCAATGTTCTTCACATGTACCCCAAAACCTAAAATGCAATTAAAAAAAAGAAATCTGGGGTCCACCAAACCAGAACCACCTACCTACCTGTAGGCAGCTCCATCTTCCCTTACCTCTCCCCATCCATACATGCAGCCCTCATCTTCAGGGCCCTCAACATTCTTCAGAGAAAAATATTATCCCTAAACAACCTCCCAAAGCCTAAAGCGTATGGAGAGATGCTTCTGGGTGAGCCTGGCTGGGCTCATGAATGGCAGGCTTCACAGCCTAGAATGAATGGCCCCCAGGTATCCACTTGCTGAGACATTGAGGCCTCTCCCAGGAGAGGACTTGTCCTGAGAGAAAAAGGGCCAGGCACGATGAAGCAGACCCAGAGACAAACCCAGCAGTAAGAGAGGAGGCATGCCCAGCTCTGTTCCTGGTTATTCAACCCAGGTGCAAGAAAGGACAGAGCTAGCAATTGAAACCTGCAGTGCCAAATGACCCCCAAAAGCCTGGCTGCAGGACTCCACAGTTGAATCAAATGCAAATAAGGAAGAGGTACCTTCTTTCTTCTTCTGCATGAGCTCAGGACCACATGGGTGAACCTGAAGTACTCTAGAAAGCGGCTCTAGGGAGAGATGACAGTGACCTTCAGAACCGGAGGGAGGGCCTAGCCAGAGTCGGCAAGGCCCAGGGGAACTGCCAGGACCCAGCAGACAGAATTGCCATGAGGAAGACACTGCAAAAAAATAAAATAAAAATACTTGTTAATTTCCTTCTCAAAAAAAAAAATAAATAAATAAAAGAATCTGGAGCAAGGGAAAATAACACAACTGGGATACTGCCATGGTCCCCAACTCAGCCTGACCATGAACATACAAGGGAATCACAAAATGTAGGGGGAAAGCACGCTGGACACTGGCTCCTGAGGGAGCTGAGCAGCAGGGAGCAGGGGCGAATATGTTGAGCCAGGACAGACTTTAGATCCCAGGTTACGTTAAACATTTTGTAAAATCAAAATGGCCCCAAGAGACACAGGCCTTCCAAATCTAAGTCCAGGGAGACAGGTTTATGGATCATTATTAAACTGCTGAGAAAAGGTATAAACCAGTAGAATATTAAACATAAATCAAACAAATGAAGCTGCAGTCCCATTAGTAATGAGGAGGCTTGGATGGGGGCCAGCAGCCCCTAAGTCTTACGGACACCGAGTTCAGAATGGGGGAGAAGAGACAGGGAAGGGTGAGGCCTGAGCTTCACTCCCCCGTGCTCGTAAGGCAGCTCTCCCCAAACCCTCTGCCACTGGGCCTCAAGCTAAAGAAGCGAAATGGGAGTCTTGTTCACAGCAGGCAGTGAGTACGTGTTTGCGGAGTGAACGGAGTGTTCTAATAGTTGCATGCCCTGATGCTCCAGCCAGGTGGGGAGATAGGAAGACGGGGAGAGGACAGAAGTGGAAAGAGGAAGCGGGGCGGTGGGGGGAGGCCCCTCCCCTGCAATGAACTGTTACTTAGCCAGCTTGATCTCCTGGTGAACAGAGCCAATGATGGTAGATGGGATTTTCCTGATTTGGAATTTGGGCTGAACCCTGAAACTCAGGATACTGGGAGGAAAGTCCCACTCTAAAAAGAGCACCTAGGCCACCTGAGCAGAATGCACTAAGACGTGGCCAGGTCGGCCCTTCGCCCATCCACCCTGTCACCCTCCTGCCTGGAGGAGGCACTCTCCAGCCTTTTAACACTTATGTTATAAAGAGGGAATTCTTTTTTTTAAACATCTGAACTTTTTATTGGCCTCTGCTCCCCAAAGGGTACCCTGCTTCTGCTGGCTGAATGTCTCAGAACTTTCGTGGTGTTGGTTTCAGACACCACTTTGCCGTCTACTGTCCAGTGAGTGGTGGTCTTTTGGATGGTTTGCATGGAATTGCTGCTGTCCAGGGCATCACTGAGACTGAAGTCTTTGCCATCTTCCAGCAGGGGTTGGAAGGTGGTGATCTCCACCTCCAGCTTGACCTTGATGTTCAGTAGGCTCTTATACTCCTGGGCCTGTCGCTGTCCCTCTGCCCAGAGCTGTCCTAGCTCTGACTCCAGGTATAGCAGGATCCCGTTGTGCTGCTCCATCTGCAGGGCATTGTGGGCCTCTGCCTCCCTCAGGCTGTCCTCCAAGCTGGCCTTCAGATTTTTCATGGAGTTCCTGTTGATTTCCAAGGATTGGACTGTACATCTCAGCTCCGTGAGCATCATCTCAGCAGCTCCAACCTCAGCAGACTGTGGAGACCACTGTGATGCTCTCCTCAATCTTCTGAGACCTAGTACTTGTCCAGCCCCTCTTGGTTCTTCCAAGCCATCTCGTCATTTTGGGCCCAGATGTCTGCCATGATCTTGGTGAGGTCCTGAGATCTGGGGGCATCCACCTCCACAGTCAAGTCACTCCAGAGCTGGCAATCTGGGCTTGTAGGCCTCTTACCTTCTTAAAGAGGGAATTCTTAGGAAGAAGCAGAGTATTGTGGAGTGTCCCCTCCTAGAAGGGGGAAAAGAAGAGGGGTGCAGCCCGTCACAAGTGGCACTAGGGGGCTTCAGGAGTGCCACTTGTGACGGGCAGGGGTGCTGCCAGGAGGGGAGACTCCAGCCCACCTAGTCAGATGGTTCCTGAACTGTGGAATCTCAGGTTTTGGTGCTGCTGCAGGCCTGAAAGTATAGCAGATGGAGGGAGGAGGAGATAATAAGACAGAATGTCTGTTTCCACACAAGACTGAATCTCTCAAACGTCACATGAACTGCCCTGGACGAGGCAGCCAAAGTGGGCTCAGCCAGCTCTCTCCCTACCGCTCAGGAGGCAGATGCCAGCACCTCTGAGTATTCTCCCCTTATGGGCCAGGCACACCCTGAGGGCCGTGCTACCGGCTCCTTCTCCCATTTGCCCCTCAGGAAAACCGGCCACGGGTCCATTTTCCAAAGCACCTACCATCCTTGCCCCAAGGTCCCCTCTCTACTCATCTCCCAGGGCCAGAGCACCAGGCTGGGCTGCAGTGGACACCAGGGGAAAGCCCAGGCCATTGTCCAGACCCCTGTGGGAATCCGAGCAGCAGAGGGCAGGGCAGATGAGTCAACAGTCCCCAGCACTTCCCACCTGCACACCAGGGGCATCTCCTGCTATGATAGTTAGCCTTTGTGAAGGGCAAGGGAAGGTCAGGCTGACTTCTGCCCCCTGCCCCATTGCACCTCCACTACCGTGACCAAGACACTTCTGCTGCAGCAGAGCTCGGTGCCAAGCCTGAGTGGGCAGGAGGGACACCCTTTTGTTTTATAAATTGTGTTCCTGAGGGAAGGCATTAAATTGAAGCAGAGGATTTGAGTTAAAACAGTTTGAAATGTTTTGACCTAGGGCTGTCAGTGTGGCATGAACAAAGTTTAGGCCCCAGAACAAGCTTCTCTACACCTGAGACCAGGCTCTGCTGGTCACTGTGATCAACTTGGCACCATTGGTTTATTCAGTAGCATTTACTGAGTGCCCTTGATATCCTGGAGTAGAGGGATGAGCAGGTTAGATGTGGGTCCTCCTGGAACTTACAGTCCGGCAGCTGCAATACCAGTAATGAAGCATAGGCGGCGATACTTGCTCTTGCTCCCTGAACACGGACTCTTGGCATTTTACGTGCATCAACTCATCTAGTCCTTTAAGGGAAAGTCCTGTTATTATCTCCACATTACACCAAGGCGCAGAGGGAGTGAGTAACCTGTCCCAGGTCACACAGCCAGTCAACAAGGAGATCAAGAACAGACACCCAGGTGTGTCTAGGTCTGGGACCTTTCTCTCAATCCCCTCACTCTGCGCCTTTTGTGATAAGACCTCTGAAAGAAATGAGGTGATAGAAAAGAGCCACTGGTGAGGCCACTCTTACAGAGGGTCATCAAGGAAGGCCTCTCTGGGGAGAAGCAGAGACCTGAAGGAAGTGAGGAAGGGAGGCATGGGAGTGTCTGTGGGGAGCCCTCCAGGCAGTGGAAACAGCTACACAAAGCCCTGACTCAGAATCAAGCAGGCACGTTCAAGGAACAAAAGGCAGGCTCCAAGGGAGGAGGAAGGCAGGGGTCCGGTGAAGCCAGACCCAGATCTCCTTGGTGAAGAGGGAGGGTCAGATCCAAAGTGCACAAGAAGCCACTGGGGAGCATGCTCTGATTCACTCGGGTGGAAGGGGGGTTGAGTCACTGTTCCCCACCTACTGGTGGGAACCCAGCCTTTCCCAGGGCCTTTGAGATCAGGCAAGACAAAATCTTATTGCTGGTGGGAGACAGAGGCCTGGTGCACTTCCCTGGCTCTAACAGGAAGAAGCTGGCACCTTTCAGGGCAGTCACTCCCAGGGGTGCCCAAAGGCCAAGGGCAGTGCTGTGCTCACCCTGGGGTGATGGGTGGGACACATAGGTTTATGTCTTGGGTGAGACCAGAGCTCCAGCTGCCAGTGAGGATGCGTCTGAATCCAGTTGGCAGACAACATGGCACAAGCTCTCTGCCAAGCTGGCCTCTCCTGCCACTAATTTCCTATTTGGAGGGGGAAAAAAAAAAAAAAAGTCTTTTCCCTCCTGGACCTGCAAGGACCCGAATGCGAATTACACCAGCTTCTGGCTTGCCTTGAGGCTCAAGGCTTCCCTGGGCAGTTTGGAGTTGGGGTGAAGGGATACATGGATACATGCTGATACCAGGGAAACTGTGGGTGAATTTTTTGGTATCGGGGGATCCTCAGCTCTTACACCCAACACTGACAGGATCGGCCCCCACCTCCCCACCCCACCCCCCAGCCACATAGCTGAGCCTGTGGGGGTGGAGAAGAAGGCTCAAAAAACAAACATGTTCCCCTGAATGTGAGTGATACTATTAATGGCAACAAAACTTACATTTACTGAGTAAGATACTGTTTCATTTAATCTTCACAATAACCCTATGAGCTAGGTCATATTCTTACGCGAGGACACAGAACCCCAGGACCCCAAGGTCACACAGATGGAAGAGGCAGGATTTGCACCAGGCCCTACATGACTCAAGAGGCTGTGTTCTTTATGCCTCACCAACAAGCCCAGATGAGGTTTATCTCCCACTGAATGCCAACGCCTCATTTAACCTGATGAACAGGAACAGCTAACACTGATTTAGTGTTTAGTAGGTGCCAGGTGTGGCACTAAGCATTTGCCACACATTATCTTGTTTAATCGTCACAGGTGGATTCTGTTATTACACCCCAGTTCACAAATGAAGACGCTGAGGTTTAGAGAGGTGAATTAGAGGCTCCAGGGCTGGGTCACAGGGGAGTGGGGATTCAGGCTCAGGGCTGTCCGAGCTACAGAGCCAGGCTGCGTGTTTGTTGCTGGGATTCCATTACCCTCAGGTGCTCTGGGGCAGACTCGGGTTCCTCATCACCCCACCCAGGGAGGCCAGTTTGGAGCTTTTGGTCATGAATAGGAAAGCTGAGCCTGTGTCTGTTCCAGGCTGAGAGCAACCATCCAGGGACATGTGCCACCCAGAGAAATTGCTCCAGCTTCAGCTCTTCCAGGCTGGCCGGCCAGCCAGCCAGCCAGGAGGTGCCAAGGCCAGTAAACCCAAAAGAGAGGCCCCAAGCCAGGCAATCCCTCCACCCAAACCCTGAAGCTCAGGCCTGCAGACCAATTGGTTTCCCATTATCCTCCTGTCCTGTGAGTGCCCCACCATACAAATAAGAAAGTAAGCTGGGCCAGACCCCACCCCCAGCCCTCCTTAAGGAGGACCACCCACCCCTGGGAGTCCCCTGCAGCCAACCGCAGCCAACGCCAGGCTTTGCTCAGCACCCCTGAAGGAGTGGAGGCAGGGTGGTGGGGAGGCAGGGTGGTGGGGAGGCAGGTGGACCAGGGGTCGGGCCATGGGCTGGGGATGCACCGGGACCACCTAAGGGCTAGAACGAGGCCTGCAGAGCTAGCAGGGGCCAGGCAGTGCAGGGACACCACCCAATCTCCCAGCCCTGACATGGAGGTGCAACCAGCAACTTCCCACACCTGGAAGCCATTGGCGCTGTGGGTGAAGCAGCTCTGTCCACCCCAGGACCCCCCAGTGCTCCTGCAGACAGCCCTCTGCTTTCACTTCCCTGGTGCTCATACCCTCTTGCCAGGTCTCTCCATGTGCCCAGACAGTGCTGAGCCCTCACACATGTTCTTGTTCATCTCCACAATCACCTCGGGAAAAAGGAGTATTATTGCCTCCATTTTTACAGATGCAGAAGCTGAGGCACAGAAAACATCATCACCCAGCACACCTGGTGAAGCCAGGATGAGGCCAGGCCTATCCCATTCCAAAGCCTTCCACCTCTGCCCACCGGACACCTCCGCACCCAAGTCTCCCAAGACGGACCCCCAGGGTGGGTCAGGCTGTGGGAACAAACCCTCAGCGCCTCCTTCCCGGGAAGCTGCTCCTTCTAGCTTCTCTCCCTCTCCCTCCTGCCCCAGGGGCCTCTTGCAAAGTAGAGGTTCCCCGGGCTAGAAGCTCTTGACTGCCCAGGAAAGCATGGATGCACAGGTCCAAACTCAGACACCTCAAGCTCCCTGGCTACAGTGCAGCAGCATCCAGCTCCCCAAATGTTGTTTACTAATAAATCCCTGAGAATTTATAATAAAGTTGATGGGGCCTAACTGATGGGCCCAGGACAAAAGGGAGCCAATTACCCAACACTCTCTTCCATGATCTTAAAACAGATGTTTGAGTGTGTAAAATTATGGCTCGTGGTTGAGAACTGCAGATACAATTCCAACCTTCCCTTTTATTGCCACTCATAAACGTTAAATGCGACAAGATCTACATCTGAAATTCAGTTGTTGCCATTTTGTCCCGCGTTTCTGAAGCCAAGGCTACATTTTAGAGTTGGTGTCCTCATAATTTACTCAACTCCTATGATCAACATGCAGAAAAGAACCAAATTCAGTCCCTTGCACGACACACAGCAGAGGACAGACGTGCAGCAGAGGTCAGGCCCTCTGGGCTCAGCCCTAACTATCCCGGGCCTGGGAGGAGAGGTAGAGGGGTCCCCAGACCCTGTCCTTCAGAATGTACACTTCAGAATGTCCTTCAGAATGTCCTTCAGAATGTCAAGCAATGCAAATCCGGACCCGCAGGCCAGGCCCCTCACCACCCCCCCCAGAACCCAGATCACCCTGATTCTGGGCATGTATGTACAGGCCAAGTAGGAAGGTGGGCTCCTGCATATTTGGATGTGATTTGCATACAGGTTCTCCGAAACGTTCCCAGGACTCCCACGGTGGAGACTCCAGGAAGGCAGTCATGCAACCAGCTCTGCGCAGTCTCAAGCCTCCTCACACAACTGCCCATCGAGGAAGTCCGGGGCACGGAGGTAGAGAGAACAGCAAAGAGCCTGGGAAAGTGGAGCTGCCCCGACAATTCTCAACAACAGTTCCTTGGCATCTTCCTCAACCCCAGAGCCCTTCTGGGCAGGCCAGCTGCTGGCCCTGCTCCAAGGGCCATCCTGGAAACCCTCAGCCAACATGACCCTGCCTGAGCATGTGTGCCCTGGAAGTCCTCGAGAAACCCACAGGCAAAGGGGCCTGTAATGGTTTATGTCCCCTTAGAAAAGGTATGTTGAGGTGCTCGCCTCCAGTACCTCAGGACATCCCCTTACTTGGAACTAAGGTCTTTAGAGTTAAGTTAAAATGAAGTCATTGGGGTGGGCCCTAATCTGACTGGCGTCCTTATAAAAAGGGGAAGTCTGGACCCAGAGACCTGCAGAGGGAAGACTACTGAAGAGACACGGGAGGTGGCTCTCCATGACCAAGGAATGCCTGGGCTACCGGAAGCCGATTCTCTCACGGCCTGAGACGGAACCAGCCTGCTGGCCTCTGGATCTTAGACTTCCAGCCTCCAGAATGGAGAGAGAACAAAGTCCTCTGTTTAAGCCTCCCAGGCTGGAGTCCTCCGTTACAGCAGCCCTGAGTGCACTCACGATCACTGGGCCGCTTGCACTTGGCCCTCTGAGGTCCAGGGCAGAGGTGCATCCATCCCAACATGCAGCTCCACCTCCAGGGCCCAGGAAGGGCCCTAACAAAGTGTCCACATGATTCCGTGGTTTTGGTGAAGTGTAAACTGGGCCATTTTAACACAAATAGGGCTGGGAAAAAAGGGAAGTTTACTCACCACGAGGTCTGCCTCTAAAATAATTCTAAAAAGGCCCAAGAAAACAGCATGAAGGGGACATCCCCACAGCCTCTACAGAAACCATTAACACACTGCCCAGCTTGTCCCCTCAAGGGCCCAGTGTGAAAGGGAGGTAGGGATGTCAATCCACATTCTCATCAGAAGGAGAAAATGACCAATGATAGCACATGTAGGTCCACTAGGAACAGAGAGCATGCTAAGCAGAAGACACACAAGTGACTGGCCTGGAAAAGCAGCATCTGTGTGTCCTTTTTTTTTTTTTTTTTGAGATGGAGTCTTGCTCTGTCACCTAGGCTGGAGTTCAGTGGCGCAATCTCAGCTTACCATAACCTCCACCTCCCAAGTTCAAACAATTCTCATGCCTCAGCCTGTGAGAAACTGGGATACAGGTGTGCACCATGACTCTCAGCTAATTTTTGCATTTTTAGTAGATAGGGTTTTACTATGTTGGCCAGGCTGGTCTTGAACTCCTGACCTCAAGTGATCCAACCACCTCTGCCTCCCAAAGTACTGGGATTACATGTGTGAGCCACCGCCGTCTTACCCACATGTCCTTCCTAAGAACAGCAGCCCTGCGATAGGGCCCTGACCCTGCTGGGCTGTATCCTCTGCCAGCGGGATGGGTGTATTCTTCTTTCCCACTTGCTTCAGAGAAAAGGTGAGGTCACGCATTGTCTGGGAACTTCCTTGATCACTGCTATCGTAAATGCGGGCAAATGCTTCCAGGGACAGTTCAACCCCAAAGCTATTTTACAACAGAATGTGAGACATTCGACTGGTTGAACCCCCCTAGTCCTGCCCTCACCCCAAACCACCTGCATCCTCACAAAAGCCGCTCTTCCTGCAAACCCACCCAGTCCTTCTCCTTCACCCTCAACTCCCTGTTCCTTGAGGGCCAAGCATTGGAGGAGGAGGGCTGTGGAGACATTTCCCAAACTGATTATTCTGCTCATGGCTCCTGGAATCTCCACTCTAAACATAGCCCATGACTTTCTTAAGGTATAAAACCATGTTTTTTCTAAAAAGCAGATCACAGCCGGGCTTGGTCTCTCATGCTTGTAATCCCAGCACTTTGGGAGACTGAAGCAGGCAGATCACTTGAGCTCAGGAGTTCAAGACCAGCCTGGTCAACATGGCAAAACCCATCTCTACTACAAATACAAAAATTAGCCAGGCATCATGGCTCACACCTGTAATCCCAGCTACTTGGGAGGCTGAGGCAGGAGAATCCCTTGAACCTGGGAGGTGGAGGTTGCAGTGAGCCAAGATCACACCACTGCACTCCAGCCTGGGCGACAAAGCAAGACTCTGTTTCAAAAAACAAAAAACAAACAAAAAAAAACTCAGATCCCTCTGATTGTACTCATCGCACATGAGAGCCCTCATTTAGCCACAGAAACCAGGCCACCCTCCTCCTCCACTCACTTACCAGTCAACCACCTCACCCACCATCACTCTCTCCTAAAGCTAAAAGCCCTCTGCCCCAGCCGCACAGTCAACCACCACCTGGCCCAGATCCTTACCAGCCTCCCTGCTGCCAGCCTGGCCACTCTCTCCCTCTGCACAAAACCAGCCAGATCGTTGTATAATGCAAAGCAGACTGCACTACAGCGTCCTAGCTTTAAAACTTGCCATGGCTGTCCAGGCGTGGTGGCTCATGCCTGTAGTCCCAATTACTGAGAAGGCTGAGGCAGGAAGATCAATTGAGCCCAGGAGCTTGAGGCTACACTGAGCTATGATCATGTCACTGTCCTCCAGCCTAGGCAAAAGAGTGAGACCCTGCCTCCAAAAACAAAAACTCACCATGCCTTACGAATACCCTCAGGAAAAAATCAAGGCCCTTCATCTAGGTACAAATGAAGCCCTCATTTGTCTCAGTATGAAAGACAGAAGTGTTCTGAGCCCCAGGAATTCCCTCCCCAAATATTTCCGGCCTCCATGAGATGTTGCTCACTTGGATGACTTGGCTGCCGTGTCTGACAATGGGCGCCAGGCGTCAGTGGGTTCCACAGCCAGGCCCTGGAGCCACAAGCAGCCTCAAGATGTGCTACACCTGCTGAGCTCCCTGACCCGCTCTTCTGCCTATTCAAATGGGCCACACTCAGGCAGCAGTGCCCCCAGCAAAGGTGCCTGGGCCTAAGGCACTGTGACTCGGGGGCCAGCTCTCTCCATGCACACACCCAGATGCCCTCAAGTTGCAGGGGCTGGGGTAAAGATGCCCCCCTCCCTCCTGTATCATAAGGGCAGATTCCTCCCTGCCAGGGACTCTTTGGCCTTTCCTAGAATCTGACTTTGCTTGTCACCATCCCATCTCTGATGGTGTTTCTCATCTTGAATTTCACAAGGCCCCCTTTCCAAGACCAGCATCCTTCCAACCCCTAGATCAAGTAATTACTGCAAAAAGAAGGCAGGGAGCCTTTTATGTGGCTTCATATAAAGTGGGGTCCTGGCGTTTCACCCACTGACAGCATCTGCGCTGCAGGCCTTGGGCCAGGGTCTTGTCAGCCTTATCTGTCTCCATTCTCCGCCCTGAGCTCTCCACCCCGACTACTGGTCACTTCCTGCACATCTGTAGTCCAGCTCTCCCTCCGCCTCCAGCTCCTCACCAGACCCTCTCTCCATTCACTTATGCAGCTGACACACACTCATCCTTTACCCCTGCTCTTGGCTACCTCCTTAGGCTGCTCCCTAGCTCCTTGTACTATCTTGTCACTACCTTGCATGCTGACTGTTAATTATCTATTGATTTGTAGGCCCCGCTAGACTAAGAGCTGGCCGCTCAGAGAATGGTTACGAAGGACAAATGAGCCAACAAACGAAGCCAGGCTCCCCATTCGTTGTAGCCCCCAGGTCCCTTGGTTGCCATGGCACTTGAGGTCAGAACATCCTGGGCTCCCACATGAAATCCTCCACTGGCCGCCCATTCCTGGGGGGTGGGTGCATGACAGCTATGCCAGATTGTCAGGAGCCACTTACTTTGTAAACTCAAATTAACAGGAAGCAATTTCATTAACAGATAGTGCTGCTTGATGAGTTAGCTCCAATTTAGGGCTTATTTTTAGTGTCCTTAAAAGCTGTATGGAGCAAGCTAAAGTGCTGGATCTGATTTAATGGAAATTGCCTGACACGTGTGTCACCCAGAACATCAGAGACCCCGAGGCCTTTCCCTTGGGCTGTGAGGGCCCCTCCAGGCCACAGAGCAATTCTCCAGTTTGAGGACAGGAGCAGAGGATAGGGGTGGGTACCTGCGAGCCAGCTTGTGGGTGCCATTAGAGAAGGAACCTCAACTGGCAAATGCCTCCTCCACCCTAGGGAAGCTTTCCACCTGGCCAGGAGAAAGACACACGCGGATAAAGAAGTCACAGACTTGC
Organism: Sapajus apella; assembly: GCF_009761245.1. NCBI lineage: Eukaryota > Metazoa > Chordata > Mammalia > Primates > Cebidae > Sapajus > Sapajus apella. Next base: position 7,712,909 of record NW_022436941.1, read on the forward strand.
CTGCCACCCAGCGAGTCCAGAGAGTCAGGAGCAGCACGGAGTCAGGAGCAGCACAGAGACAAGCCAGTCACCTGGAGAAGAGCCGTTCCGCCTCCTAGCACTGGCCACAGCCAAGCTAGGGCCAAGCCCCATAGCCCACAAGACACAACATCCTGTGGTCAGAAACAGTTCCAGAGAAATTCTAAACTTTCCTTGGCATTTCTTCAGAAACGCTGTGCCTCTCCTTCTCCTGCTCCTCACCATTGTACTCCGCCTCGCCCTTTCTCGCCCTTTCCACCTCCCGCCCACAACCCCCATCACCTGCAGCTGTTTGTGATGTGAATCAGCAGCCCCAGTGATTCCTCCTTTACCCATCACCATCACCGGGACTCTATCTGCACAACAAAAACAGCAGGCTCACTTGGGAGCTTGTTAGAAATGAAACTCCAGGACCCCGCTGAAGACCTATGGAATCTGAAATTTGGAGGGTGGGCACAGTCGTTTGTGTAACAAGGCTCCCAAGGAATTCAGATGCACACTGGAGCCACTGCTATACCTCAAAGGAGGGCCTGGGGGCTGGTCCACAGTGAGATTCCTCCCAGCTTTCTCCTCCGCCTCTCCTGTGTTGTCTCTTCTGCCGGTTCCCAGATTGGACATTACAGAAATCTGGAAAACAAGCTGGCCAAGACAGAATTTGTAGACAGTGATGAATGCCAAGAGGCAATCCTCTTTGAAGGAATGGGGGAAATTTCATACACCGGGAAATCTTGTCTTTTTTTTTTTTTTCCGAGACAGAATCTCGTTCTATTGCCCAGGCTGGAGTGCGGTGGTGCAATCACGGCTCACTGCAACCCCCACCTCCTGGGTTCAAGCAATTCTCATGCCTCAGCCTCCCGAGTAGCTGGGATTACAGGTGTGCATCACCACACTCTGATACTCTATACTTTTGGTAGAGAGGGGGTTTCACTGTGATGACCCGGCTGGTCTCAAACTCCTGACCTCAGGCAATCTGCTCACCTCAGCCTCCCAAGGTGCTAGGATAACAGGCGTGAGGCACCACGTCCGGCCTTCTTGTCTCTTTTCTTCTTTCCTTTTTTTTTTTTTTTTTTTTAGACAGATTCATTCTTGTTGCTCAGGCTGGAGTGCAGCAGCGCGATCTCAACTCACTGCAACCTCCCCCTCCTGGGTTCAAAGGATTCTCATGCCTTAGCCTCCAGAGAGCTGGGATTACAGGCACCCACCACCATGCCAGGCTAATTTATTTTTAGTAGAGATGGGGTTTCACCATGTTGGCCAGGCTGGTCTCGAACCCCTGACCTCAGGTGATCCACTTGCCTCAGCCTCCCAAAGTGTTAAGATTACAGGCATGAGCCACCATGCCTAGCATTCTTGTCTCTTTTATCCCAGGCAGATTTGGCCTCTCCACCACAAGTTAAGGCAAGGAAACACATGTGGGCCTCAGGAGGCTCAATGGAACCTAGGCATTCTGAAGCTCTTCCTCGCTTCTCTGCAGTGGATGCCCAGGATTCAGAGGCCAATGGCTGCTTTCTAGGAGTCTCTATCCACAGCTACAGAACCCCACCTTCAACAAGGGTTAGTGCGTTGTTTCTGCTCCTTTCTGAGGCTACTAATGGGATCACACGAGGCTGAGTCCATTGGAGTGGCTCAAGTTAAAAGGAACAGAGGGACCTCCGTTCCTCCATCTGGGAGGATGGATTCACGGGTCACCCCAGGGGCAGGAAGCAGCACTCCCTCCCCACCAGGGGCTATGACCACGCCACACGGGAACATCTCTGGTCCTTAGATTGACTATGTACCTTGTTCCTCTGAAGCCTAAGCTCTTGGTGGGGTAAGGACAAGAAAGGAGGCCAGGAGGCTATGGTAACTGGGACTGTTGATGTCTGGGTCAGCTGCTCTGCACTTTAAAGGGCAAGTTACACACCTGTTGTGAGCAATACCTTTATTCTTTCTTCAATGCCTTCTATGTCCATCATCTCACGTGCCAGACAGGTCTGGTGTTACCCCAGTTTTATAGATGAAGGAACTGGGGCTGCTATAGGTTGTCTTTCCCAGTCAAAGCAGTTCATGATTGGCATCTCCTGGGAACTTGTTAGAAATAGACTCTTCAGCCCCACTCTGACCTGCTGAATCGGAATCTGCATTTTAGCAAGACCTCCAGGTATGCTGAGAAGCACTGGGCTGGGATCTGCCCGAGGTCTGAGATCAGTGCAAGATTCTTCTTTTGTAACAGTGATGCCATAGTTTGGGTGGTAAGGACCTAAGAGGTTAGTAGCAAAAGGCTGACTTTCTTGCTTGAGCCCCAGCTTGCTAGCTTGAGGCCTCTGTTAAACCATATTTATTTTGCTTTTAGCTACCCAGAAGGAGAGGAGGTGGCTGGCTGTGTTCTCCAAACTTCTGGAAATCCTCTCAAGGAGTGAAGTCTGATCTACCCGCGTGGAGCCAGCCACCACGGTAAAGGAAGAGCGATGGCGCCCCCATGTGGCAACACAAGCACTGCATTTTCACACAAGACCAGATCAGAATTGGCCCAAGGAGAACCTCAGATTCTTGAGGAGTGTTACTCCAACTAATGTTATACTCAGGGCGAATTTTTGGAAGGCAAAACCCCATAGTGTAGCCATACAACTTTCCAGAAAAGTAACGCTCTTCAAAACAGCTGGCATCAGAATTCGTGATTCTGCCATCCACCCATTCTGTGAGACTTACTCTTTCCTCATCCCCAAAAATGGAACGTTGGATGACTTCAAGAAGAGTCCTACCATTTTACCCCTCATTGAAAACAATAGAAAACAAGAAAATACTGCATTTCTGCCTTCAAGTGTTCACTGAGCACTTTCTCCATTGCGCGCTTCATGCCGGGCTACAGAGAGGCAGCCGTAACCCAGGCAGGGTCCCTCCTTCAGTTGTGGGATGCAGAAGACAAGGACAGGACCAGTCACAGAGGACAGACCTTCACCCATGCTGGAGCCTCCTTTACCATGGGTGAGGCTTTACCTCCTTTACTAACCTCTCAACTTTCCTAACCCTCTCAATGTTGAGGGGCCCTCTCAACTTTCCTAACCCACACAGCTCACTGGCTCCTCACGGCAACCTCCAACCTCACATGGGTCCTACAAACCTCCCCCCTGTTACTACTGAAAGATATCCTATAATTGGGAGAGAGATCCAAGATGGCTGATCACTAGCAGCTCGGGATTGTAGCTCCCAGTGAAAGCGCAGAGAACGAGAGGACGCCACACTTTCAGAAGAATTTTTGTTGCTCACAGACCAGGAGATTCCCAGCAGAGGAGCCCCTCGGGTCGCCAGCGTGACTCTTGTGGCTGGTGTGGCAGTTTTGCCAGCGCCTTGGCGCAGCGGTTCTTGGTGCAGAGTCAGAAAAGCACCATCAATCATAACGCTGCTGTTTTGGCCGGTGCAGTGGGTTGCTCAGATTCCGGCACTGGGAATCAACAAGTTGGACGTCCACTCAGGAACCCAATTCGAAAGTTGGTAATTACAAAGATGACAGATGGGTAAATTTATAATGAAGGGAAGAAACCAGCCTAAAAAAGCTGAGAATACCCCAAATCAGAACGCCTCTCCCGCTACAGGGGATCACAGTTCCTCATCAGCAACGGAACAAGGCCTGCTGGAGAACGAGTGTGTTCCATTAACAGAAGCAGGCTTCAAAAGGTGGATGATAAGAAACTTCTGTGAATTAAAAGAACTTGTTCTAACCCAATGCAAAGAAACTAAGAACTTTGAAAAAAGGTTTGACAAAATGCTAATGAGAGTAGACAATTTAAAGAGGAATATAAGTGAATTAATGGAGCTGAAAAACACAACACGAGAACTTTGCAAAGTATGCACAAGTTTTAACAGCCGAAATGATCAAGCAGAAGAAAGGATATCAGAGGTCGAAGACCAATTTAATGAAATAAGAAGATTAGAGAAAAAAGGATAAAAAGGAATGAGCAAAGTCTCCATGAAATATGGGACTATGTGAAAAGACCTAATCTACGTAAGATTGGTGTACCTGAATGTGACGAAGAGAATCAATCCAAGCTGGAAAATACGCTTCAGGATATTATTCAGGAAAACTTTCCCAACCTAGCAAGGCAGTACAATATTCAACTCCAGGTAATACAGAGAGCACCACAAAGATATTCCTCAAGAAGACCAACCCCAAGGCACATAATCGTCAGATTCACCAGGGTTGAAATGAAGGAGAAAATACTGAGGGCAGCCAGAGAGAAAGGTCAGGTTACCCACAAAGGGAAGCCTATCAGACTCACAGCAGATCTCTCAGCAGAAGCCCTACAAGCTAGAAGAGAGTGGGGGCCAATATTCAACATCCTTAAAGAAAAGAACTTTCAACCCAGAATTTTACATCCAGCCAAACTAAGCTTCATAAGCGAAGGAAAAGTAAAATTTTTGTGAACAAGCAAGTACTCAGATTTCATCCCCACCAGGCCTGCTTTACAAGAGCTTCTGAAAGAACCACTACACATAGAAAGGAACAACCAGTATCAGCCTTTCCAAAAATATACCAAAAAGTAAAGAGCATCAACATAATGAAGAATTTACATCAACTAATGGGCAAAACAGCCAGCTAACATCAAATGGCAGTATTAAACTCATATATATTATTATTAATCCTAAATTTAAATCGACTAAATCCCCCAATCAAAAGACACAGCCAAAACCCATCAGTATGCTGCATCCAGACCCATCTCACATGCAAGGATACAAAAAGACTCAAAACAAAGGGATGGAGAAAGATTTACCACCAAATGGAGAGCAAAAAATAAATAAATAAATAAATAAAAAGCAGGAGTTGCAATTCTCACCTCTGATAAAATAGACTTCAAAGCAACAAAGATCAAAAGAGGCAAAGAAGGAGATTACATAACGGTAAAAGCATCAATGCAACAAGAAGAGCTAACGATCCTAAATATATACGCACCCAATACAGGAACATCCAGATACATAAGACTTATAAAGAGACTTAAGACTCCCACACAATAATAGTGGGACACTTCAACATCAATATTAGACAGATCAACGAGACAGAAAATTAACAAGGATATCCAGGACTTGAACTCAGATCCGGAACAAGTAAACTTAATAAACATTTACAGAACTCTCCACTTTAAATACACAGAATATACACTTTTATCAGTACCACATCACACCTACTTACAGGTTTAAATGAAATATTGGTTGGCTGCTTGTTTTTTTCTTCCCTCATTTTTTCCTATCTCCATTATTAAGCACAATTATTGGTATAAAAGAGGTTTTCAATACCCATTTTTAGACTGCATTCTAGCCTGAGCAATAAAGCAACACTTTGGTTCTCTCTCCCTCTTCTTCCCTCTCTCTCTTTCTCCCCCTCCTTCCTTTTTTTTTTTTTTTCTCTTTCCTTAAAAAAAAAAAAAAAATCCTATAATTGAGACCATCCTTTCCTGGAATATATACTGACCCAGCTCATCCTTAGAAACTCTTTGCTGGAATTTACTTCCTGGAAGCTGGGCCTCTGAGTTGTCTTCCAAGACCATCTGTTTCCAGCTGTCTCTACTGCAAGCATTAGCTGAGTCTAATTTAAATAATAGATACTTTAAAATATATTTTAAAGCTTATGTAGGAAAAAAATGTAAGACCTCCAATATATGGTGGTAAGGGTCTGCTTACTTGTGTTAAGAAAAGTACTTGAAGTGCTTTCTCTCCCTCCACTGATCCAGGACTCCAAATCTAATAGTCCACCTGGCCCTTGAAGGATGTAAACCCAGACATGCTAGTGAACAGGCCTGATGAAAACAGTTTTCTGTATTCTTTTCTGCGTTGTGTTTGAAGCTGACAAATTCCACTGAGGAAGCAGGAGTAAAGAGTCCCTCTATTCTTCCTGTCCTAATGACGTGTACTAAAACTGGAAGAGTAAGGTCAGGATTAGCCTGGCACTTGTCCATAGATATCGAGCAAATCTGGAAAGCAATGTGTTATTTTTTTTCCACAGTCTCTGAGGTCTTTCCCTCCCTGATCCTGTGTTGCTTCTACCTCAACTTGGCTGTCTTCCCTATTTGCCTCCTAGACTGAAGGAAGCTCAAGAAGTCACCTCCTTAGTTTCTACACTTCTTGCATTATCTGCTCAAAACAGCAGCATCCATTTCACAAGGACAGTGACATTCCAGGTTAGAGGGTCATGGCCCAGGGGTGCCCCAGCCAAAGCCAAGTACATCCAAGGAAGATACTAGCAATTCCAAGAGTCCCAATGGTCTCAGCTGAGCAGTGGGAACCATCTCCATTTACACACAGGACTGTGGGCACAGGACACTGCCCAATCTCCTTTCTTGCAGACTGATGCCTCCTTTTAGAGAGGCCAAGCTTCATGACCAAGTACTCAGCACCTGGGGCCTCATCTCAAGCCCCTTGAACCCACCCAGCCCCCGCCCTCCTGAAGTATCTAACCCTGCTGGCCACTGCCATATCTCACATTAACCTCCTTCCTCCCAACATTCCTTATGCACCATAATTCCCCTCTGGCAGTTCCTTGTTTCTTTCAAGGCTTCCACTTTGTCTTCCTAACATACCTAAACACAAGCCTTCATTCCGTGAACCAGGAACGCACCTCCAGCCCCAAAAGATTCCCTCCACACCCATCTGGAGCTTCAATGTCTCACCCTACCCAGGAAAACTTCTCAATCTTATCTGAACGCCCACATCTTGGATGACTCTAAAGAAAGACTAAGTTCCACATGTACAATCGTATCTTGTATTCTAGGTTTGAAATTTTGGAGCCAATTCTTCAAAACATACTTCTAATTTTCTTAACATTATAAAATTCCTAAATGCTTTTATTAAAGTGACAGGAGAGGGTAGGGGATGTCTCCCCATGCTGCCCAGGCTGGTCTCGAACTCCTGGGCTCAAGAGATCTCCCACCTCGGCTGCAATTACAGGCATGAGCCACCATGCGTGGCCCTAAATGCTTACTGTAGAAATATTTGAAAACAAGCAGCCGGGCCTGGTGGCTCATACCTGTAATCCCAGCACTTTGGGAGGCTGAGGCGGGCGGATCACCTGAGGTTGGGAGTTCGAGACCAGCCTGACCAACATGGAGAAACTCCATCTCTACTAAAATAAAAAATAAAAAAAACTAGCCAGGTATGGTGGCCCATGCCTGTAATCCCAGCTACTCAGGAGACTGAAGTAGAACCGCTTGAGCCTGGGAGGCAGAGGTTGTGGTGAGCCGAGATTGCACCACTACACTCTAGCTTGGGCAACAAGAGCAAAACTGTCTCAAAAAAGAAAAATTTTTTAAAAAAGCAAAAATATGCAAACAATCACTCACAATCCCACCCTAAAAAACACTTCATCTGGGAAAATCCTTCTGGTTTTCTATTGCAAATCCATTTCATGTTCTTTCCAAACATGAGACTATATAGTTCTATAACCTACATTCTTTGTGTAAAAATGTAATACACACCTATTAAAGACACTTAAAATTACTGAAATAGATCAAGTTTACAGATGAATGCACTATCGAGTCAGATCAAATAACAACCATCACCAAGCCCCTGAAGCCTGCCTCACATCATCCTGTCACTACTCCAGTAAGATCAACTACTATCCCAACTTCTAAAGCATGGTATTGAGCTGGAACCACACTTACTTCTTCCCTCTTCCTGCAGGTACCAAAACCAGCCATTTTCCCCTTCATTTGGCTGCTCCCTCAAAGATGGACTAAAGTCCCACTACCTCTAACATCCCCCAACCCCCCTGTACCCCCCAAAACGGCTCCCACTGCCCTACAATAGAACCCTGATCTCTCAGCCCCCCATTTTTTAATGGAGACAGGGTATCACTTTATCACCCAGGCTGGAGTTGCAGTGCTGCAATCTCAGCTCGCTGCAGCTTTGACCCCCTGGGCTCAAGGGATCCTCCCAGCTCAGCCCCCGCAAGTAGCTGGGATCACAGGTGCGTTATCACTGTACCCAGCTATCTCAGCGCTTTCTACCACATCTAACAATTCCCATACCCCGTACAGAAACCACTTAGATGCTCAAGAGGAAGTCAAACCTATTAGAGACACGTTTCTTAGACACGTGGCTACTATAGGCCCTGTTGGTAGGCCCTGGAAGGGAAGCTGCTCCTTGTACAGCCAGAGGACTAGGACTGTGTAAGTGGCATGACCCAGGTAACAAAACCTCTGGCCCCTCCTCATCTATACCCATGCCTTGTCCAATTAAGGTCTTTTTCACTGGCTTCATGCCCTTTCAACACCCATCACCACCGCACATACACACCAGCACACATTCCACACAGCCACACCACATATTGCATGGCGGCACTGTTACAGCACACTCTGGGCCATGCTGTACTTTGGGAAGGTATCAGTCCTAGCACTTACCTTTATGCCATAACCCCCACCTTCTGCTAACAAAACCCTCAAAGTAAGGCCCAGTCACAGGAGCAAGACAAGGATTCCTACACATCAAAGGGACTGGGCCAATACTCGACTGCAGAGTAAGTACAGAAAAATTAGGCAACTTCTTGTCACAAAGTGGGCAGTGCTTCGTTTGTCATTCTTCAGAATGGAGGTCTTCAACAGACGTTAAGTGAAATTTAGGGTTCCTACTCCTAAAGTTTTTACTGAAAAAACACCCCGCAACACACACACACACACACACACACACACACACACACACACACACACACGCACGCGCGCACAGCAGTCTTCATTATGGAATTAAGGAAACCATTCAAGTGTAAGACAGGTTTCTTTTATTAGTTTTTCCTAAACTTGTCTCATTTACTGAATGATTTTCTTAGTGTAAGAACGTGACCTGGAGCTTTAACAAATCAGTTTGGATAACGCAACCTGGATAAATGCTTGTCTGTACACAAGCCATAAATTACCACTCTCTGGCCTGGCCTCTATGTAAATCCAATTGGTCTTATAGCCTGTCTAAGCAGAGAGCTAGCAGACCACATCATCTTGTTTCTAGTTTTAACTTCAAATTCACCCCCATCCCAACACCCACACCCTTCCCCACACACACACACCCCCCCTCAAAAAAAAAATTTTTTTTTTTTTTTTTTTTTTTTAAGAAGAAATGGCCATTAGGATTGGGCCAGTTGTACAAGGGTTGGCTTAATCCTGCAGCCAGCACTTTAAAATAGCCATTGGCTTCACAGCAGGCCAGCTTGAACTCTCGAAGCATGACATGTAGAGAACAGAGGATGCGCTAAGAACAGGGCCTTGTTGTGGTGCCGCAAGGCCTCCGTGCATGCTTACACACCAACATAAGCATGCTTTTTCCCTTCCTCCTCCTAAGCAATTGTTCTCCATAGCACTTTAGAGCCTTAACACTCTAAAACTTTTCAATGTATCTCGTGATGGACAGAAGCTTAATTCTAACTATACAAGATATCATCTTATTTCTAACAACATAGGCCAAAAGTAACAGAGGCACTCTGTTATACAGAATATCAATTTTTACAAAGATCCAAAACATTACCAACAAGCCTTGTAACAGTTTCTTAAAGCAGGTACCAGCTCTGGCCTGGAACACAGGCTTTCCTTGGATTTTTCCAAATGCCTCACTCCTATCAACACTGCCCCAAAAAGCAGTCAGAGGAATGCTTTGGTACCTGACACTGGCCGCACAGTTAAGAATAAAGTGTTGTTATAACATCAGGCACCACACTTCTTGAACACTAATTTCAGACTCGTCCAGTACAATCCAGTGTATCTTCGTTTTTTTGTATCATCTGTCAGCTGCTTACCATGTACAAATTGGCAGGTTCATGACAGACAGTAATACTTAACACACAAGTGATTTGTGAATGAGCTAAAAAGAACTTTTAACTCTTGTCCTAGCAGTTCAAGCTATACCTCAAAAATTTATACAGAACATCTCACACCTGAATAAACAGGCCAGGATCCAAATCTTTACACCAAAATTAACAAGGATGTAATTCCTCAGTTAAATTTACCATGGCTATTATATCCAACAGTACATCTACCCAATTCTAATCTTTTGAAGATAAAATTATTTAGACCTTGACGCTTGGGGTATTCGTGAATACACTTTCAGGAAGAGGCTCCAGGTTTAAAACCCTCAGCTAACAACTTGCTCTAAGCAAGGGGGTCTATTTTCCAGAGAGCAGTACATGGCATTTACAATGGGAGCCCTTTTATTGGGAGAGGGGGAAGAGAACACAGGTGAGGGTGGAGGTGAAATAAGAAGCTCAGAGCACACCCTTGTTCTTCTGCTGTTAATCCATGCCATGCCATGCTCCAACCCTCACAAAGAGGGAGACCCCATCCCCACACCAGGCAGGGAGACTTTGGAGCAATCTCCACAACAGATTTTTAAAGCATAATTAGAGCTCCTGCCATGTAAGTCATAATGGAAAAGTCTGCTGGATAGCTAGAGCTGTAGCTTTTGCTCAACTTTCCAAAACAAACTTATTCTTGTAGACACATGGTTAAACATAAAGGAGTGAAGCATAAGCTCAGTAAGACTAACTGGGCTTCTAAATAGTACCATTATGAAAAAGATACAATGCACTTAATTTCTGTATCTAACTATTTAGAAGTCAAAATGCTCCATACATTACCTATTTCCCCTTCCCCAAAATCCCCTAAAAACTGACTAAGAAATCTTCAGTATTCACTTGCTCTAGTTGATACTTAGAACAAAGTTGACAACTTAAAGCTTTATAATAGTCTGTTTTAATAGAAACATGTGTTGGAATCAATCAATGTCCATTTCAGGAAGCTTCTTGTCTGAATCCGAAGGCACAGCTGTGTCTGTACCCTGCTCAGCAGCCTGGGGGCCCGGGTTGTCTCCTTGTCCATCCACTGGTCCATTCTGCTCTGCATTTTTTTGTTCCTCTTTTGGAGGTTCCACTTTGGGTTTGGGCTTTGAGATTATAGGGCTACAAGTACTTGTCAGCTCCTGGAATGGGTAAGAGAGAAAACTGTGGTTTCTTTAAAAATTAACAAATTTTACAAGACAGGCTAAACCCAAATCCATCCTCTCCCTCCACCCAACCCTCAACCTAGAAGCTAAGACACTGTAATAAAGTTCGCTCCTAAATGTCACTTGAGGACTATTAATAATAATGCTGTCAAGAACAGACTATTAAATAAAGTCTTAAATTACCCTAATTTTAGCTTCAATCTCTTTTGACTTGACAACTGGATCCATGGTCAAACTCTGCTTGTTCTGCAGATTTAGCTTGTTATTCATCCACTCCATTGCCTCATTTGTGCTTTTTTCTACCTTCACCATGTCAGCAGCATCCAAATGATCATACTGGTCCTCCTGCAACCAGGAGACAGACAGACAAGTGTTAAAAGGATTATGCCCTCCCTCCCCAAATACTGTCTAGTTTCTGCCATTTTTCAAAAACTTATAACCTTTCAAACAATAAAGCATATTTAGCCTCACAATCTGAATAGACATTAAATATTCAAAAGAAACCTAATCCCAGTGTTTTAATACGCTCAGATCAGATTTACATTTTAAAGGCCGAGAAAATTCATAAGGTGTCAATTAAAAGGCTTCAACAAGATAAATAGCAGCACCTGATTTATACAAAATCTTATGTACATAATTTCACAATGCAAAAAAATTACATTAGATATGAGAGTTGAGGATTCAGCATGCTAGTTCAGAAACAAAACTATAATGAATACTATTTTTAAAAGAAGCTCTTTCGGGCTGGGTGTGGTGGCTCACACTTGTATTAGCATTTTGGGAGGCTGAGGCAGGAGGATCACTTAAGCCCACGACTTTGTAAGACCTGGGCAACATGATGAGCCCATCTCTACAAAAAGTCCAAAAATTAGACAGGCGTGAGAGCCATGCGCCTGTAGTCCCAGCTACTCAGGAGGCTGACAAGCAGGAGGATCACTTGAGCCCAGGAGGTTAAGGATGCAGTGAGCTATAATCATACCACCACACTCCAGGGTAGGCAACAGACTGAGACCCTGTCTCACAACAAAAGGAGGAGGAGGGAAAAAAAAAGGTGGGGCCAGATGGCTAATTCCTGTAATCCTAGCACTTTGGGAGGTCAAGGTGGGTGGATCACTTAGCTCAGCAGTTCAAGATCAGCTTGGGTAACATGGTAAAACTCCCATCTTAAAAAAAAAAAAAAAGACAACCCTCGTTGAGTATAGTGGTGCATGCCTGTAGTCCCAGCTACTTGGGAAGGCGGAGGCAGGGGAACTGCTTGAGCCAGAGAGATTGAGAGTGCAGTGAGCCGAGATTTCGCCACTGCACACCAGCCTGGGTAACAAAATGAGAGCTTGTCCCAAAAAAAAAAAAAAAAAGCTCATTTATCACTCAAAGTTTCTTGCAATGAAAATATGTCAAGAACCTGGGGTAAATGGAGGAACTTTATACTCCAAAGTCTGAACTTTAGAGTCAGACTTCTGGCTAAATGACAGGTCTCCCAATTTGGTGACCCTGAATGTAGTTTAAGGGAAGTGAGGCTTAAATAAGTTGGAATTTATCTATAAATGCTGATACCACCACCTACTTCATCAGAGTACTGTGTGGATTCAGTAAGATATTTATGGAGTATCACACAGTGCTCAAAAACAGTTTACCATTGAGATAGATAGTCCTACATCTCCATAACAAGACAAATTACTGGCCTCAGGTGTTTTTAGAAAGACCAGTATAGATTATGTTAAGTCAGACATTAACGAAAAGGAAACTAAAAAACACTGCTCAATTACAGATTCCACCTATTAAAGAGATGCAGCAAATCCAATGGTTATTAAGATGCTATAAAACATTACACATTATATTAACATGCAAAATAAAAAGTACTATTAAACAAGTTAATGAAAACAAGAGAAAAAAAATGCTATGTAAAAGTCTCAAAAGTTAACTTTATAGCCGGGTGCAGTGGCTCATGCCTATAATACCAGCCAGCACTTTAGGAGCCCGAGGCTAGCAGATCACTTGGGTTCGAGACCAGCCTGGCCAACCTGGAGAAACCCCATTTCTACTAAAAATACGAAAATAAGCTGGGAGTCGTGGCACACGCCTGTAATCCCAGCTACTCAGAAGACTGTGGCAGGACAATCGATTGAACCCGGGATGTAGAAGTTTGCAGTAAGCCGAGATTGCACCACTGCACTCCAGCCTGTGCAACAGAGCGAGACTCTGTCTCAGGAAAAAAAGTTAATTTTACTAAAGTAAGAGTAGGAAAAAGAAAATAAGTTACCTTGTTTTTGAAAGCGCTGATTATCTTCATATACTGCTGGATCTGTTTCCCTAGTTCTTCAAATAATTTTGGTCGTTCTTCAGATTCTTGGAATCGCGTCTTAATAGGTTGACCTAGATTCTTAACAGACGAATACACAAATTCTTCATATGGCAGTTCAACTATCCAGAGTTGTACTGTTTCTACTAAGATTGGTTATAAAGCATACTTAATCTACATGTGCTATATATAAGAAGTCAGATATACTCCTCCAGCCCACTGGAAACAAGAAGCTACTTGAGGAGGGGTATGAGACTATATCTCAACACGGTTCCATGTGGAGTCACTTCAATTTGTCACCTGAGCCCTCATTCTCAAAACACAGCAGGGAGACCACCAAAAATTAGGTGCCACCTAAAAGGTACACAGCACTAAATATAAAGTATACTTGCCAAAAATAAAAAATGCTTTTGATTTAAAATCTTTAAAAAAAACAAAAACAAAAAACAAACAAAAAAACACCTGAATCTGATGGAGCCTCTAGATGTAACGATCAACTTTTTGTTAAACACTACCATGGAGGTGAAAATCAGCAAAATCCTAGTATGGTAAAATCCTACAGAACCAATAATCCAATTTCCTTATCAAATGAATAAGGAAAAGGTGAGGGGGACACAGGAATAAGAGACGTCAATAAAATCTATGACCCTTACATGGATACTGATTTGAACAGAAAAAAATCATTTATAAAATAACTGGAACTTGAAAAGTTAATACAACAGTGATATTAAGAAATGTTTGGGCCAGGTGCGATGGCTCACACCTGTAATCCCAGGGCTTTAGGAGGCTGAGGCAGATGATTACTTGAGGTTGGGAGTTCAAGACCAGCCTGACCAACATGGAAAAACTTGTCTCTACTAAAAATATAAAAAACTAGCCAAGTGTGGTGGCAGGCGCCTGTAATCCCAGCTACTCGGGAGGCTCAGGCAGGAGATTTGCGTGAACCCAGAAGGCGAAGGTTGTAGTGAGCCAAGATATCGCCATTGCACTCCAGCCCAGGCAACAAGAACAAAACTCCGTCTCAAAAAAAAAAAAAAAAAAAGAAAAAAAAAAAAATTAGGAAAGGTTTGGGGAAGTGGGGTGGCACCCACCTGTAATCCCAGCATTTTGGGAGACCAAGGTAGAACTTCTTGAGTACAGGAGTTCCAACACCAGCCTGGACAACACAGGGAAACCCCTTTCCCTACAAAAAATTAAAACAGCCAGGCATGATGGCACACAACTGTAGTCCCAGCTACTTGGGAGACTGAGGCAGAAGGAACCCCTGAGCCTGGGAGGTCAAGGCTGCTGTGAGTTGTGATCACACCACCGCACTCCAGCCTGGGTGACCAAGTGAGACTTGAAATGGCCCAGTTCTATAAGAAACCAAGTAATCCTGAGCTAAAATTAAAGGGAAATGTGAAAAGTTCATTCTTATACGTCTGCATCCTTTTCCAAACAAAAGGCCTCAATTTTATATAATTCTTTGCGTTTTTAATCCTAATGTTAAAAGATCAGATTTGGGGCATAAATAAATAAGATCAGAATATTTAAATCCAGATGCTTTGGCCAGGCATAGTAGTTCACACCTATAATCCCAGCACTCTGGGAGGCTGAGGCATGCAGATCACCTGAGGTCTTTCAAGAGTTCAAGGCGAGCCTGGCCAACATGGTGAAACCCGGTCTCTACTAAAAATACAAAAATTAGCTGGGCATGGTGGCGTGTGCCTGTAATCCCAGCTACTCTGCAGGGTGAAGCATGAGAATCACTTGAACTCGGAAAGCAGAGGTTGCAGTGAGCCAAGACTAGGCCACTGCAATCCAAGCTGGGTGACAGAGCAAGATTCTGTCTCAAAGAAAAAAAAAAAAACAGATCCTTTGCTTTTATTGAGAATAGAATACAAACTCATAAACAGAAACAGCTCTGCCCCAACTGCACTGCCCATGCCTTTAGGGCAGGTACTAAGTTTTGCTAGGCTTTGTATCTCAACACCAAGAATGCACTAAATGCCCAAATCAGTGAAGCATTACAAACCTAAACTCAGTTTTCGGAAAAATCATTGTTATTACAAGATTCTAAAAGTGAGAATGATAATAAGTCTAAGTCATAAAAGGTTCAGTTTATCAAACATTATTTTCAGTCTGTCTTCTGTACTTGAGAATTCCTCCCAACTTTGAGCTCCTCAGAGAAAGCTTCAATAAGGGTTCTGGATACCTCTGCTCTCAAGAGGCACTTACTTTTAATTCAGCCAGCTTATCAACATAAACTTGCTTTGGCTGGTCTTCTCCATCCTCATACAACCAATTTTCAGTATCTTCTAGTTTTAAAGTAAAACTGTTACGATCCTAATGAAAAAGAAAATATTATAATTAGGTCAATCAAAAATCAGTTACATCCCCAATGCAGTCACAGGCACAGAATACAATGATGTGTATCTGGGATTTGCTTTAAAATACAGAGGGCAGCCAGGCATGGTGGCTCATGCCTGTAATCCCAGCACTTTGGGAGGCCGAGGCAGGTGGATCACCTGAGGTCAGGAGTTGGAGAACAGCCTGGCCAACATGGTGAAACCCCATCTCCACTAAAAATACAAAAAAAAAAATTAGCCAGGCATGGTGGCAGACACCTGTAACCTCAGCTACTAGAAAGGCTGAGACAGGAGAATCACTTGAACCTGGGAGGTGGAGGCTGCAGTGACCCAAGATGGAGCCACTGCAGTCCAGCCTGGGTAACAGAACAAGACTCCATTTAAAAAAAAAAAAATAAGATAAAATACAAGGGGAGTAGGGAGATTGGAGATACAGAAAACAAGGCTGGAAAATGTTGTTCCACTTGATAGGTATGGGGGGGTTTTATTGTATTATTCTCCCTGCCGTGGAGGACTTTATGTTCAAAAATTTCAGAATTAAAAACAGCATTTAAAAGCAAGTGCGGACCAGGCACGGTGGCTCAAGCCTGTAATCCCAGCACTTTGGAAAGCCAAGGTGGGCAGATCACCTGATGTCAAGAGTTCATTCGAGACCAGCCTAACCAACATGGAAAAACACTGTCTCTACTAAAAATACAAAATTAGCCGGGCGTGGTGGTACATGCCTGTAATCCCAGCTACTTGAAAGGCTGAGGCAGGAGAACCCCTTGAACCTGGGAGGTGGAAGCTGCAGTGAGCTAAGATTGTGCCACTGCACCCCAGCCTGGGCAACAAAAGAAAACCCCCCCCCAAAAAAAAAAAAAAAAAAAAAAGTGTGCACTTGGTCACGGTAGCTCACATGTGTAATCCCAGCACTTGAGGAGGTTGAGGTGGGTGGATCACCTGAGATCAGGAGTTCAAGACTAGCCTGGCCAACACAGTGAAACCCCATCTATCTAAATACACAAAAATTAGCCGAGTATGGTGAAGCATGCCTATAGTCCCAGCTACTCAGGAAGCTGAGGCAGGACATCACTTGAATCATGGAGGCAGAGGTTGCAGTCAGCCGAGATCATGCTACTGCACTCCAGCCTGGGCAACAAGAGCAAAACTCCGTCTCCAAAAAATAAATAAATACAAGTGAATTAAGTACCCATCAACCAATGAGTGGATAAAGAAAACATGGTATATACACACGATGGAACACTACTGAGTCATAAAAAAGAACAAAATAATGTCTTTTGCAGCAACTGCATGGAGCTGGAGGCCACTATTCTAAGTGAAGTAACTTGGAACTAGAAAACCAAATACTGTATGTTCTGTCTTATAAGCAGAAGCTAAGGTATGGGTACGCAGGGGCATACACAGTAATGTAATAGACTTTGGATCCAGACTCAGAAGCAGGAGGACAGAAGAGGGGTGTGGGATAAAAAAACTGTATCTTGGCCAGGCGAGGTGGCTCATGCCTGTAATCCCAGCACTTTGGGAAGCTAAGGCAGGCAGATCATGAGGTCAGGAGATTTGAGACCATCCTGGCCAACATGGTGAAACCCCATCTCTACTAAAAATACAAAAATTAGCTGAGCATGGTGGTATGCGCCTGAAGTCCCAGCTTCTCGGGAGGCTGAGGCAGGAGAATCACTTGAACCGGGGAGACGGAGGTTGCAGTGAGCTGAGATCTCGCCACTGCACTCCAGCCTGGTGATAAAACAAGACTCCATCTCAAAAAAAAAAAAAAAAAAAAGATGTTGGGTATGACATACAGGACATGGGGACAGGTGCACCAAAATCTCAGAATTCACCACTATATAATTCATCCATCTAACCAAAAACTACTTGTACCCAAAAGCTACTTAAATTTTTTTTTTAATCAAAAATTATGAGTTACAATGAACAGGGAAAAGTGAGCTTTCATAATTTAAATAAAAATACAAGGAAAGTAACAGCACTCAAATGTGTCAAAAGTGATTTGTGAACATGATACACAAAGACTAAACTGTGCAAAACACTGTACTGATAGAGAAATGTATAAAATTGTGACCCCTACCAAAAAAAACATTTTTAATAATTCTACTATACACATATAGATGCAGATTTCCCTTCTAACCCATTTAAAGATGTTCCCAGAAGACACACAGTAGTTAAGCATATTGCAGCAGACACTTACATCTTCACTCACAAACTTCTCATATTCACCACTAAGTTTATCTCTCATTTCATACACATATTCCTCTACAGCATTCTTAGCATCATTCCGCTCCTTCTCCAGTTTATCTTGCATGATCATCTTACCCTGAGAATAAACATTATGTACAAATTAATTAGACATCAGGACAACTGAGATCATTTCCTCTTAAATACTCATATAATTATAAAAGTAGAGACTCTTTCTTCCCCAAATCTTTTTAGTTCTGCAAGTCACAAAACAAAGGCAAGTGGGGAGACTAATCTCAACAAACTTTGAATATCAAAGAGTTTTGCGGGTGAGATTTATAAAAACAATAGAAATATCAAGGTGTAGATAGATACTCAAAAGCAAAATTAAATAATTTAAGACAAGAGAACTTTAAAAAACTATTGGTTCAATGTCACTGATATCCTCTGCTGAATTATTATGAGATATGAAGAAAAATCAAATTCACTCATGCAGTATAAATGCTGAAGTTTCTGTAAGACAGAACCATTCTAAGATCCAGTGGAAACCTAGTAAGAAACCTCATGGACAAAAATTAATTCAATAAATGTGCTCACAGATCCCAAATCATGCTTCACTCAGTAAGAGTTACTATATCTGCTTACTGACTGGCAACGGAAAAGGAATAAGCAAAATACTGCTACCGTTAATGCTATATGATTTCTCCTACTGATCAACTTCCAGGACCACCACCTCAAATATCCCAATCTCTAGTGAACAAATATACCCACATATTCAAAAATTAACAATACCTCCCCTACACTAAAGACATTATGTGTCAAAAATTTCGTTAACAGAGCTTCTAGCAATACATATTAGTACCAATGTAAAAGAACTGACATACCATGGAATCTATTGCTTCAACTTGCCCTTACAATACCACACAAAAGTCTAAATTATTTTCCCCAAGTCCAAACAATCAAAAATGCATAAAGTTACTAGACACAGAGTCTGAATGCCATGGTAACATTAATTTGTTAGCTCACTGTTCCAAAAGACTTTAAGTAACAACCTCATTTTCAATGTACAAGTTGAGCATCTCTCTGTCTATCTGCCATAATAGCTGATTCTCAATTGGCAGGTCCACAGTACTAGTCTTCACTTTTGCCTTCTTGGCTTGGGGTGGTTGGTCCATCTTTTTGTCCTTTGATCCAGCTTGAGAGGTCTAAAACAACAGAAATCATTAAAAACAAACATATATACAGACTACCTTAAACTTCAAAATGGGTCATGTTTGAAAAGCTGCTTTTACTTTTTTACTTTGTTCTTTGATGATGACCTAAGTAACTTTGGACTACCATAACATCTAAGAAAATTAAAAAATAAGTAAATAATGTTATGAGGTATCTAGAGTCAAATTCATAAAAATGGAAGCAGATGGTGGCTGTCAGGGGTTGGGGAAGGGAAAGTTATTTAATGGGTGTGGAGTTTCAGTTCTGCAAGATGAAGTTCTGAGGATTAGTTACACCACAATGTCTATACACTTAAAAACGGTTAAGATGTGGGAGGCCGAGGCGGGTGGATCACCCGAGGTTCGGAGTTCGAGACCAGCCTGACCAACATGGAGAAACCCTGTCTCTTTTGGAGGGGAAAAAAAAAAAACGGTTAAGATGGTAAATTTTATAAAATACTAACAATCTCCCATAATCCCTTATCAACATATAATCACTATTAAAAATTGTTCTCCTACTTTTATTTAAACATATAGACATGCAAATGAAGTTAGTGGAGAGGAGGGTATGAAATTTTTACTGATCAGCCAGGTGCCTATAATCTCAGCACTTTGGGAGGCTGAGGCAGGTGGATCACCTGAGGTCAGGAGTTTTGAGACCGGCCGGGCCAATATGGTGAAACCCTGCCTCTACTAAAAACACCAAAAATCAGCCGGGTTTAGTGGTGGGCACCTGTAATCTCAGCTACTCAGGAGGCTGAGACAGGAGAACTGCTTGAACCCAGAAGTGGATGCTGCAGTGAGCCAAGATCACACCATTGTACTCCAACCTGGGCAACAACAGCAAAACTCCGTCTCAAAAAAAGAAAAGGAAATTTTTATGGATCAGTAACATATTGGTAATGTGATTTCCATAATGTCTACAACTATTTACATTCTCACAAGGAGAAGCCTCATTCTACTACAACCAATCCACAAATGAGAATTCATTTAATGTTATCTCACTGTTATTTCAGTATGAGTTTCTTTTAACCTTTTTCAGACACTTACAAACCATACTTAACTACTTCCTCAAACTGCCTAGTAATATTTTATCCACTGTTTTCTTAGGATTGCAGTGATTTTTCCACTTAAACAATTGACTCTTCCAGTTTTTTCTGACTGTACTGTTTGTCTATATATAAGTTTTTACTGTCAAATGTATCCATCTTTTGAGATTACTTATTTGTTTTCATACTTTGAAAGCCCTTCCTCATCCACTGATTAGAAAAATATTCACTTCAACCTTTTTCCTTTTCAACTTTCAACTTTGGAATTCGTCTGGAATTCAATTTGTTCTATGATGAAGTAAAACTTTAATGTCATTTCCCCACCTCCTATCTAACTTAAGTCAGCTGCTGAAATTTATCTATCATTTCTATTTCATTTGCCTTAGAAGCAATAGTATGAAAAAGGCACTTTAGTTTTTGAGCCATCCCAAGGAAGCCTAGATAACTAATACCTCTAGAACTTCCCACAGCTCAAGGGCATTGGAGAGGGGCTGTCACTTCTCCCTTCTCTTCACCCATCTTCCACAAACACATAAGAGAACAAGTACTTGTCTCTGCCACTGTTGGCCCCATCCCACCCAACAACATAAAGAGTTTTCCATCTTGAAAAAGGACTGACCCAACTAAAGAATCTGTAAGCACAATTTCCTGTCCATTTTCTTAATATTACTTGCACAGCTAAAGGAAAGCAATTTATTTTTGTTAACTGACATAAAAATATAACAGACTTAAGCCACTTTAAGGTTCTGTCAAACTTTTTCTTTTTTTTTTTTTTTTTTTGAGACAGAGTCTCGCTATCTGTAGCCCAGGCTAGAGTGCAGTGGTATGATCTCAGCTCACTGCAACCTCTGCTTCCCAGCTCCTGGTTCAAGCAATTCTCCTGCCTCAGCCTCCGAGGTAGCTGGGATCACAGACGCACACCACCATGCCCGGCTTATTTTTGTACTTTTAGTAGAGACTGGGTTTCACCATGTTGGCCAGGCTGGTCTTGAACTCCTGACCTCGTGATCCGCCCACCTCAGCCTCCCAAAGTGCTGGGATTACAGATGTGAGCCACTGTAACCAGCCTCTATCAAACTTTTTTAAATACCACTTTTAAATAAGAAATTTTTTTTAAATTAGAAACTTTTTTAAATTAGAAACTCCTAAGATGGTGAGATTATACACTGCAATTTTATAACTAAAAAAGTATTTTCAATGCTAAAAAAAATTTAAACATCACAATTCAAAATTAAAGAATTAGGTTGTAAAGAATTCAAAAATGTTACTACTTATTTTGAAATAAATACATTATTTACATTACTCACGAAATATATTTAAATCCATTATTCCAATATTTGAAATAACTTTTTTTTAAGATGGAGTTTCGCTCTGTTACTCAGACTGGAGTACAGTAGCACAACCTCAGCTCACATAACCTCTGCCTCCCAGGTTCAAGAGACTCTCATGTCTCAGCCTCCCGGGTAGCTGGGACTATAAGCAGCGAACCACCCCACCTGGATAATTTTTGTTATTTTTAGTAGATAATGGGTTTCATTCACCATACTGGCCAGGCTGGTCTCAAACTCCTGACCCCCAAGTGATCCACCCACTTCGGCCCGCCAAACTGCTGGGATTACAGGTGTGAACCACCATGCCAGGCCTCATGCCTTTTTATTAAAAAGATGTTATTTTGGATGGGTTCGGTGGCTTACACCTATAATCCCAGCACTTTGGGAGGCCGAGGCAGGTAGATTCACTTGGGGTTAGGAGTTCAAGACCAGCCTTGGCAACATGATAAAACTTTGTCTCTACTAAAAATACAAAAATTATCCAGGCCTGGTGGTATACGCCTGTAGTCCCAGCTACCTGTGAGGCTGAGGCATGAGAATCACTTGAACCAGGAGGCAGGCAGGGGCTACAGTGAGTCAAGATCATGCCACTGTACTCCAGCTTGGGCAACAGTCAGAGTCCGTCTCAAAAAAAATAAATGAGTAAAAAATAGGCGGGGCACGGTGGCTCAAGCCTGTAATCCCAGCACTTTGGGAGGCTGAGGCGGGCAGATCACCAGGTCAAGAGATAGAGACCATCCTGGCAAACATGGTGAAACCCCATCTCCACTAAAAAAACAAAAATTAGCTAGGTATGGTGGCACATGCCTGTGGTCCCAGCTACTAGGGGGCTAAAGCAGGAGAATCGCTTGAACCCGGGAGGCAGAGGTTGCAATGAGCCGAGATAGCGCCACTGCACTCCAGCCTGGTGACAGACCAAGATTCCATCTCAGAAAAATAAAAACAAAAAGGCATGGATCAGGACACTGAAAATTTTTGAAAAAAATTTCAGTTCCATTATTATTTATCAATAATGAATAAATTATGGGTAGAATGACTAAGTATAAGCCATTCGAAAACTAGCATAAATAAATCACTAGCCTAGTAAAACTGGGATTCCTGGGTGCTTTCTTCCCATGCATCAACCAGAAGAGAGTTTAAAGGCCATGTTGTAAATGGCACATGACAAACCACTACAAAATCTTGCTTAAAAAAAAAACACAGTTAAAATAAATTAAGCGCTTCTAGTATAACTTCAAGACACTGCCCTTCAGCCAAAACTACATACTTCAAAAAGACTGCAATGCACACTCTAAAACACAACTCAGCTGGGTGTGGTGGCTAATCCCAGCACTTTGGGAGGCCAAAGCAGGTGGATCACCTGTGGTCAGGAGTTCGAGACTAGACTGACCAACATAGTGAAACCCCACCTGTACTAAAAAATACAAAAAAATTAGCTGGGCGTGGTGGCAGGCATCCGTAATCCAGCAGAGGTAGGAGAATCACTTGAACCCAGGAGGCAGAGGTTGCAATGAGCCAAGATCACGCCATTGCACTCCAGCCTGGGTAACAGAGGAAGACTCTTGTCTCAAAAAGAAAAAAAAAAAAAAAAAAAAAAACATACACACACCCCCCCCCCTCCCCTCCTTCCTTTTTTTCTGAATCTGCCTTATTATTTTCTGCTGGTGTCTGCTGCTGTTGCTCTTCAACATGTGGTTCCTCCTGGTCCACTTGCATCTTCTGAAAAACAGAGAAAATTAAATCCTGCAATTAGGAAAGCCTACGCAACCTTCATTACACACTGACAAAGTCACATGGTACGAAATTCCTGCTGAATTACAAGCAATCAGAAGGCCTACGCTTAAATTCCAGGTAGGCCACATTACCTAGAATACAGAAGTTTTCCTCTATGGATCTCAGTTAATACATCTGTAAAATGAGGGTAACACTCGCCCTCCCTACCCTTACATAAACAAAAATGACTGTGGAATTGCTTTGTGTGCCATTAAGTACTCATAGTTCACAATGTGGCAGCATTTAATCATCAGAATACAACCTGAAGAGAGCATAAGCTTCTCCAAGGTTCCTCACAGGTATTTTCTCACAAAGGTTCCCACTTTTTCAAACAGTTCCTAAGTCAGCCTCTCTTTATCCTCAAAAGCATGACCACTCCATGTGCTCTGGGAGGTGAACATGTTAAAATTACAAAGCCTAAGAATAATGAAGAAAGAAGAGGTTTGTGGAGAGCCTAAACCAGTGGTTCTCAATGCCTGCAACATATTAGAATGACCTGAGAAGCTTTTAAAACTACTGCTACCTGGGCCTCACCAGATCAACTCCAATAAAATCTGTGGGGATGAAACCCAAGCATTTGTATTTTTTTTTTTAATTTCCTTGAGACAAGAGTCACACTGTGTCACCCAGGCTAGAGTGCAGTGGCACAAACAGGACTCACTGCAGCCTCAACCTCCTGGGCTTAAGCAATCCTCCTGCCTCAGCCCCCGATATAGGTGGGACCACAGATGCATGCCACCACATCCAGCTAATTTTTTACTTTTTGTAGAGATGGACGTCTCACTTTGTTGCCCAGACCGGCCTCAAACTTCCAGGCTCAAGCAATCTTCCCACCTCAGCCTCCCAAAATGCTGGGATCACAGGTAATTTGTAGTTTTATAAAGCTTTGATTCTGATGCACAAAGACAAGACCCAGTGCATAATTCCAACAAATGAGTGTACAATCTATTCTACTTTTGAAAATAATTAACTGAGATGCAGAGCATTCTTCAATAACCAGAATCAAGAATAAGTTGAGAAGTCATGAAAGGAGAAATCAACTGTGTTCCATTTCTATACAAATTCTGCATAAAAATCTGTTGCTGGTTCACTTATATTGGGAGAAGAGGAAACATACAAATCCACTCTCACTCTGTCCCAATGCTCCTCCCTTGACAAAAAGTCTACTTGCCATTATTTCTAGACAAGCCACCTCTGGACCATCACAAAGAGTATACAATGTCTACATTACCTCTTCCTCCTTTGCATTCTGATCTGTTTCCATTGGCTCCTCATTTTCTTCAGACTTGTGTACCTCCACTAAGGATGCACTGGACACACTGAAAATGCCATGGACATTGACTCGAACTTTAACTTTCACTTTTGAACTGGAGCCATCAGACTGAGGAGTGACTTTCTGAACTGAAAACTGAGCTAGGGACATACGAGAGAAAAAAGAACACATAACCAAAGAGGATGAATTCAAGCAGGAATATATGCCTACACTGCTAGATTATGTCTACTTTTCAATGATGGGTCAGTAACATGATGCTTTAAATAAGCAATATGGGTCATCCTAAAATCTTATTAAAATCAGATTTCTCTTTCCTCCTTCACATATAGTCTAACTCTTAATTATCTTGCCCCAATTAAGAACTCAAATATCTCCCAATTCTTTCATTTATTGATATTTATCTTTATACACTACTTTCAGATAAATTCCTAAAACAGATTTGTCACATTCTCCTCTACTGAAAACAAAACAAAAAATAATACATTTTCTTGATTTCCAGGACTCTGACAAGTACGAGTTATCAGTTATTCCTAGTTTTATAGATGGGGAAAACAGAACAGGTTAACTTTCCACAGCTTCCAAATGACATTCAGGATACTCCTAATACTTTACCCACATATTGTAGGTCTTTATAGTATGACTAGTTTCTCTCTCTTCTCAACTAGTATTATTTCCACATAAGAGTTTCCCAGAGTCTATAAAAACTCTAGATAACATGGTTCTAAAACTTAGGATGTTTTGAAACTGTATCACTGCACTTGTTCTTTTTACTATGCCAGCTCTCTGAGTAGATAAGTTTTGTTTTGTTTGGTTTTTTAAATGGAGACAGGGTCTCACTGTATTGCCTAGGCTGGTCTCAAACTCCTAGGTTCAAGTGAACCTCCCGCATCAGTCTTCCAAAGTGTTGGGATTACAGGTGTGACCCACTGTGCCTGGTTTGTTTTTGTTGTTGTTGTTTTGCTTTTTTATTTTTTAATTTCCAATTCTTTACTTACCTATAGCAGGATCTGGATAGGGCAAATCTTGAGGAGAGCTGTAATAGGCCTCAAGAGTGAATGGTTCCTTTCTATAAAATGTAAGGACTTTAGAGAAAGGAGCAGCATGATTTTTGGAAAAGACTTCACAGTCACTGAATGGAGGAAAAAGACAAACACACAAATTCAGGATATTCCTAATACTTTACCCATATATCCTAGGTTTGTAATTACTGTATAGTGATAGTTTCTCTCTCGAGAATTCTCAGTTGGCATTATTTCCAGATTATAAGAGTTCCCAAGAATCTTTATATACAAAATCAGTAAAAAAGGAATATACATCAATCAGTACATAAAAGGCACCAATGGTTTCAGCCTAACAGTGAATTAACTTTAAGTATATAAATGAGTAATAAACATGATACCTTGACCCTTCTTCAGCTGGAGAATTCCATCTCAGGGATATTGGATATGGTACTACATCTGTGATAGAAAATTCTCTGACTTTGAAAGCAGGCGATAAGATGGCGCACTAAAATAATAATTTTCAAAAATTCCATTTAACAAATACAGACATTATAAACTGGTATCACTAAACCTACAAATGACTTCAGAAAATCAATGGTCTTTTTAAAATATTTACATTAATTAACAGTGTCTGAACAATTTTACAAACTTCTATCATGTCAATTACCTAAATAATCTAGCTATTCCTTATTTTTCCATTAACCCCAACCCTTATTTAATTGATATACACTATTTCATATAGATGTAGGCAAAAGCCCAAACTCTAGTCATACTTCAGGCTCAGACTTACCTATGTTTCTAGTGAATTAATTCATCTTATGTGCTACAGAGGGAAATTACTTTTAGGAACATCACCTCTACCTATTTTAAAACAAAGGTTTTGGAATCTCAACACCTTGAGATCACGCTTAGCTAACCGCAGGTTATTAGACACATAAACCACTGCCATCTTGTTATAATTATTTATAAATGGTTACCTATAAAAGAAAGAAAATTCACCTGCAATGCACAACCTCGAGTGACAGCTTCATCAGCATTTAATGTTGTACTAAGTTCTTTACCAAAAAATTTGCTGATCTTCTCTTTTACTGCAGGGATTCGTGTAGCACCACCAACTATCTCCACTGCATAAATATCTTCTTTCTTTAACTCTAAAGAATTAACGGAGTTTTTTTAATGAAATAAAAGAACAATAACATCTTATGATGATGAAATTACTCAGATGTGTAACAAAACTCTACTCCCTCACCCGCCTCCACAATGCACATACACTCATGCCCACACTCACAGAGGCATGTGGCATCTGGAAACAAGTAGGCGCTTTGATTTTCAAAACAATGGGGGAAGTGTAGCATAACAGTGGGATTTAGGAGGTGAGGGCCAGGAATACTCAATGTCCTGCAGTGTACAGGTCCTTAATCTCTCATACAATCTCACACAAAGAAGTATTAAAACATTAACAGACCAAACATTCAAGTATGCTAGCCATTATGAAAATAAGAGGGCCTCAAAACACTGAGTTATTCTGACCTGGCGTTAAAGGGAAAAAAAAAAAAAGGGTACTGAGAATCATATCCAGCCACTCCAGTGTTCTAATCCAGGGCATAAATATACTCCACAATAATTAAAACACAGGTGGAGGCCAGGCACAGGGGATCACACCTGTAATCCCAGTACTTTGGTAGGCTAGGGTGGGTGGATCATCTGAGGTCAGGAGTTAGAAACTAGCCTGGCCAACATGGTAAAATCCTGTCTCTACTAAAAATACAAAAATTAGCCAGACATGGTGGCACATGCCTGTAATCCCAGCTACTCAGGAGGCTGGGACAGAAGAATCACTTGAACCCAAGAGGCAGAGGTTACAGTGAGCCGAGATCATGCCACTGTACTCCAGCCTGGGTTGGACAGAGCAAGACGCCATCTCAAAAAATAAAATTAAAACAAAATATAAAATAAAACACAGGTAAATTTTCTTGAGGTCAGAAAGAAAGAAGGTGTGTATCAAAGATCTGCTGTTGCTCATAAAATACTTCTTAATGCCACCTGATTTTCTGGTCACATTTTACAGTATCTAACAACCATTGATAATTTCTTGAGAAGGGCTATTTAAAGAAATGGGCTTTTCCAGTGTGGAAATAAGCCCATTTGCCATCATCACTAATTAAAGAGGAAGGCCTGTCCCAAGCTGACAGTGTATCTCAAAAATCTGAAATAGCAATCAACACAACAGTGAAGTCCAGGTAAACGCACTGTCAAAGTTTTTAGGAAAATTAGTATATATTCCTGAATCAAACAGCCCTTTTAGCCTGAGACAAAATTAAAACATCTTGTTAAATAAGTATGTGGTTATCATACCTTCCCTTTGCTGCAGCTCTCATCCAGCTAAGGAAGAATTCACTGACAGAAAGGCTTACAAGACTACAGTACTAGCACAGCTAAAGACAATTTTTATTACCATGAAATAACTGTAAGGCTTACAACTTTCCGTCTGAATTCAGTTTATTGGTGAAACTTTTATTAGATTTCCCTAGACATTTCAAAAGATTACTTTGGGCAGGGGGAAGATGCAGATAAAAAGAACCTTAATATAACACCACTGAATTACTTACTACAACAAAAATTTGTATCACTGTTTGCAAAAATAAGATAATAAATAACAATTTCCAAAGAGTCTGAGGTACGAAAATACTTACTGGCTTGTTCCAAAACACTACGAAGTGGTGGCTCCACTCTAGCTAAGAGATCGCTGCACATCTCCAGAAATTTGCCTCTATTTAAAAAAAAAAAAAAAAAAGCACATTAAACCACATTCCACTATTATGTGGACTGCATGGCTGCAATAAAAAAACAGGTAACAACAAGTGCTGGCAAGATGTGGAGACACTGGATCCCTCATACATTCCTAGGTAACAGAAAATTAAAATGGTGCAGCCACTTAAAGTGTTTGGCAGTTCTTCAAGATGTTAAACAGAGTTAGCATATGATTCAACAATTCCAATCTAGGTATATAGCCAAAAGAACAGAAAATACATGTTTACACACAAAACTGGTATATCAATGTTCACAAGCAGCCACTTTGCTCCTAATAGCCAAAAATCAGAAACAACCCAGATGCCTATCAACTGTATGCAGCAATAAAAATAAATGAATATAATAAGAGAAACTGATGCATATTACAACACATGAAAACATTATGCTGGGTTAAAGAAGCCAGCCAAACAAGAAGACATATTTATGTGAAATATGGCTACCAATGACTAAATGGAGGCAGAAGAGATAGGGAGGACAGCTATTGAGTACAGGGTGTTCTCTCTCTCTCTCTCTTTCTCTCTCTCTCTCTCTCTCGGCACGGTGTCGCTCTATTGCCCAGACTGGAATGCAATGGCACAATCTCAGCTCACTCTCACTGCAACCTCAGGGAGCTCCCAGGCTCAGGTGATTTTCCCACCTTAGCCTCCTAAGTACCTGGGTCTACAGGCAGGCACAACCATGTCTCTTTCTTTACATTAATATACATTTTCAGATATTTTCGGTTTACAGAGAAAGGCTTAGTTTTTTTGATAATAAGAATCCCCATATATCCCCTCCTCACCCCCAGCCCAGTTTCTCTATTAACATCTTACATGAGTATGGTACATTTGTTACAATTAATTTGTTACATTAGTATGGTACATTTGTCAGTGCTGATAGATATGATAGTTTCTATTAGTGTTCTGAGTTTTGACAATGTGTAAGTATTCACCACTTCAGTAACATATAGAATAGTCTCACTGCCCTAAAACTTCCCCCTGTGCTCCAACTATTCATCCCTCCATGCTCCAAACTCCGGGTAACCGACTGTTATATATTGTCTGCATAGTTTTTGTTGTCGTCGTTGTTGTTTGAGACATGTACCAGAGGGAGTTTCCTGGGGCTGCTTGCCCCTAACAAGACAGAGTTTCCCTCTTGTTGCCAAGGCTGGAGTGCAATGGCACAATCCCAGCTCACTGCAACCTCCACTTTCCAGGTTCAAGTGATTCTCCTGCCTCAGCCTCCCAAGTAGCTGGGATTACAGGTGTGCACCACCACACCTGGCTAATTTTGTATTTTTTTTAATAGAGATAGGGTTTCATCATGTTGGTCAGGCTGGTCTAGAACTCCTGACCTCAACTAATCCACCTGCCTCGGCCTCCCAAAGTGCTGGGATTACAGGTGTGCACCATCATGCCCAGCTGTCTGCAGTTTTGCCTTTTCCAAAATGTCATAAAGTTGGAATCCTATAGTATGCAGATTTTTCAAATTGGCTTCACTTGGCAATATGCATTTAACGCTCCTCCTTGTCTTCACAGCCTGATTGCTCATTTAGTGTTCAAGAAGTAGTGAAGATGTTCTAAAATTTAGTTGTGATGATGGCTGCCAAGCTCTACAAATATACTTTAAAAAAAAAGTTTTAGGAGGAAGATCCAAGATGGCCGTTTAGGAACAGCTCAGGATTGCTGCTCCCAGTGAAAGCGCAGAGGGTGAGTGGACGCCGCATTTTTATTGCCCATAGACTAGGAAATTCCCAGGCGGAGGAGCTCCACGGTCGCTAGCGCGGCTGTTTCAGCCAGTGCCACTGCTTTGCCCGGCGCGGCTGCTTTGTCGGCGCCCCGGAGCAGCGGTTCTCCGTACAAAATACATCGGTCCGGGTGCCCTTTTGGCTGGTGATTGGAGCCACGGGAAGTCGCCCATTCATCTGTTTAAAAAGGGGACTAAGCAGGGAACCAGGACAGTAGATTCCAGGGCAAAAAAAAAAAAAAAAAAAAAAAGGCGCCACAAACCTCAGTGCCGCTGTTTAAGCCAGCGCAGTGAGTGGCCACAAGGGAAAACAGACCCCAGCGCCTCTTCAACAGGCGACTGGAACACCAACTTAAAAAAGGCTCTGAGGCAGGGAGCCAGGCGATCAGGCTTGGCTGGTCCCACCCCCACAAAAGAACAGCAACCAGAAACTCCGGATAGAGACTTTCACAGCAAGCGCAGCTGAACCCAGGACGGTCCAGCTCTGTGGGGGAGGGGCGTCCGCCATTACCAAGGCAGCCCGCCGTTGCCAAGGCAACCCGCCACAGAAGAGAGACTCCGCCTCAACAGAGGCCAGCCACCATCGCCAAAGCAGTTCTAACTACACCCATATAAACAGGACTGCAGGGAAGTTCACTCGGCAGCAGGGAGGAGCCCACAGCAGCTCAGCAAAGCCTCTACAGGCCAACAGTGACTAGGCTGCCTCCTTGCTGGGCAGGGCAGGTCTGAAGGAAAAAAAAAAACAGAAGGCAGCAGCATAACGGAAACTCATAAATAAAGCCCTAAATCCCTGGGACAGAGCACCTGGGAACAAAAAGCAGTTTATGAGTTCTGCTGCAGCAGACCTAAACGTACCTGCCCAGCAGCTCTGAATGAACAACAACAGAGCTCACAGCTCATCATTTGAGCTCCTATAAAGAAGAGACCGTCTCCTCAAGCAGCTCCCTGACCCCTATATATCCAAAGAGACACCTCATAAAAGAGAGATCAGCTTGACACTAGGCGGGTATCCTTCTGGGACGAAGAGAGCAGAAGAAGAAAACTGGTAACAACCCTTGCTGTTCAGCAGCTGCTGCAGGTGAACCCCAGGCAAGCAGGGCCTGGAGTGAACCTCAGCAGACCTACAGCAGAGGGGCCAGACTGTCAGAAGGAAAACCAAGAAACAGAAATAACCTCATCATCAACAAACAGAACGTCAATCTGAAAGATTTGAGACCCAATCTGAAAGCCAGCAACTACAAAGTCGACAGGTGGATAAATCCTTAAAGATGGGAAGAAACCAGCACAAAAAGGATGAAAACACCCGAAACCAGAACACCTCTCCTCCTAAAAGGGATCACAACTCCTCACCAGCAAGGGAACAAGGTTGGAGGGAGAATGAGTGTGATGAAATGACAGAATCAGACTTCAGAAGGTGGGTAGTAAGAAACTTCTGTGAACTTAAAGAACATGTTCTAACCAAACGCAAAGATACTAAGAACCTTGAAAAAAGATTTGACGAAATGCTAACAAGAATGGACAAAATAGAAAGGAATATAAGTGAATTGATGGAGCTGAAAAATGCAACACGAGAACTTCGTGAAGCATGCACAAGTATCAACAGCCAAATTGACCAAGCAGAAGAAAGGATATCAGAGGTCGAAAATCAACTCAATGAAATAAAACGGGAAGGCAAGACTGGAGAAAAAAGGGTAAAAAGGAATGAACAAAGTCTCCAAGAAATGTGGGACTATGTGAAAAGACCTAATCTACGTTTGATAGGCGTACCCGAATGCGACGAAGAGAATGAATCCAAGCTGGAAAATACTCTTCAGGATATTATCCAGGAAAACTTCCCCAACCTAGCAAGGCAGGCAAACATTCAAGTCCAGGAAATACAGAGAACACCACAAAGATATTCGTCAAGAAGAGCAACCCCAAGGCACATAATTGTTAGATTCACCAGGGTCGAAATGAAGGAGAAAATACTAAGGGCGGCCAGAGAGAAAGGTCGGGTTACCCACAAAGGGAAGCCCATCAGACTCACAGCAGATCTCTCAGCAGAAACCCTACAAGCCAGAAGAAAGTGGGGGCCAATGTTCAACATCCTTAAAGAAAAGAACTTTCAACCCAGAATCTCCTATCCAGCCAAACTAAGCTTCATAAGTGAAGGAAAAATAAAATCCTTTGGGAACATGCAAGTACTCAGAGATTTCGTCACCACCAGGCCAGCTCTACAAGAGCTCCTGAAAGAGGCTCTACACATGTAAAGGAACAACAAGTACCAGCTCAACTAAAGGGCAAAACACCCAGCTAAAACCAAAATGGCAGTATCAAATTCACACATAACAATATTAACCCTAAATGTAAATGGACTAAATGCCCCAATCAAAAGACACAGACTGGCAAACTGGATAAAAAGACAAAACCCATCGGTGTGCTGTATCCAGGAAACCCATCTCACATGCAAGGATACACAAAGGCTCAAAATAAAGGGATGGAGGAAGATTTACCAAGCAAACGGAGAGCATAAAAAAGCAGGAGTTGCAATTCTCATCTCTGATAAATTAGACTTTAAAGCAACAAAGATCATAAGAGACAAAGAGGGACATTACATAATGGTAAAAGGATCAATGCAACAAGAAGAGCTAAGGATCCTAAATATATACGCACCCAATATAGGAGCACCCAGATACATAAGGCAAGTTCTTAATGACTTACAAAGAGACTTAGACTCCCACACAATAATAGTGGGAGACTTTAACACCCCATTGTCAACATTAGACAGATCAACCAGACAGAAAATTAACAAGGATATCCAGGACTTGAACTCAGACCTGGACCAAGCAAACCTAATAGACATTTACAGAACTCTCCACCCCAAATCCACAGAATATACATTCTTCTCAGCACCACATCACACCTACTCTAAAATTGACCACATAATTGGGAGTAAATCACTCCTCAGCAAATGCAAAAGAACAGAAATCGTAACAGTCTCTCAGAGCACAGTGCAATCAACTTAGAACTCAGAATTCAAAAACTAACCCAGAACCACACAGCTTCATGGAAACTGAACAACTTGCTCTTGAATGTTGACTGGATAAACAATGAAATGAAGACAGAAATAAAGATGTTCTTCGAAACCAACAAGAATGAAGACACAACATACCAGAATCTCTGGGACACATTTACAGCAGTCTCTAGAGGAAAATATATAGCAATAAGTGCCCACATGAGAAGCAAGGAGAGATCAAAAATTGACACCCTATTGTCAAAACTGAAAGAGCTAGAGGAGCAAGATAAAAAAAAACTCAAAGTCTAGCAGAAGACAAGAAATAGCTAAGATCAGAGCAGAACTGAAGGAGATAGAGACACAAAAAACCCTTCAAAAAATCAATAAATCCAGGAGCTGGTTTTTTGAAAAGATCAACAAAATAGACCACTAGCCAGATTAATAAAAAAGAAAAGAGAGAATAACCAAATTGATGCAATAAAAAACGATAAAGGGGATATCACCACAGATTCCACAGAAATTCAAACCATCATCAGAGATTATTACAAACAACTCTATGCACACAAACTAATAAACCTGGAAGAAATGGATAAATTCCTGGACACTTGCCTCCTGCCAAGCCTAAACCAGGAAGAAGCCGAAACCCTGAACAGACCCATAACAAGGTCTGAAGTTGAGGCAGCAATTAAGAGCTTACCACCCAAAAAACGCCCAGGACCACATGGGTTCACAGCTGAATTCTACCAGACATACAAAGAGGAGCTGGTACCATTTCTTCTGAAACTATTCCAAACAATACAAAAAGAGGGAATTCTTCCCAAATCATTTTATGACACCAACATCATTCTGATTCCAAAACCCGACAGAGACTCAACAAGAAAAGAAAACTTCAGGCCAATATCCATGATGAGCATAGATGCAAAAACCTTCAATAAAATACTGACAAGCCGATTGCAACAGCACATCAAAAAGCTTATCCACCATGATCAAGTAGGCTTCATCCCGGGGATGCAAGGCTGGTTCAACATACGCAAGTCTATAAACGTAATTCACCACATAAACAGAACCAAAGACAAAAACCACGATTATCTCAATTGATGCAGAGAAGGCCTTTGACAAAATTCAACAGTCCTTTATGCTAAAAACACTGAATAAGCTAGGTATCGATGGAACGTATCTCAAAATAATAAAAGCTATTTATGACAAACCAACAGCCAATATCATACTGAATGGGCAAAAACTGGAAGCATTCCCCTTGAAATGTGGCACCAGACAAGGATGCCCTCTCTCACCACTGCTATTCAATATAGTATTAGAAGTTCTAGCCAGAGCAATCAGGCAAGAAAAAGAAATAAAGGGCATTCAAATAGGAAAGGAGGAAGTCAAATTGTCTCTATTTGCAGACGACATGATTGTATATCTAGAAGACCCCATCGTCTCAGCCCCAAACCTCCTGAAACTGATAAGCAAGTTCAGCAAAGTCTCAGGATACAAAATCAATGTGCAAAAATCACATGCATTCCTATACACCAGTAACAGACTTAAAGAGAGCCAAATCAAGAACAAACTTCCATTCACAATTGCCACAAAGAGAATAAAATACCTAGGAATACAACTAACAAGGAACGTAAAGGACCTCTTCAAGGAGAACTACAAGCCACTGCTCAATGAAATAAGAGAGGACACAAACAGATGGAGAAACATTCCATGTTCATGGTTAGGAAGAATCAATATCGTGAAAATGGCCATACTGCCCAAAGTAATTTACAGATTCAATGCTATCCCCATCAAACTACCAATGACCTTCTCCACAGAACTGGAAAAAACCACCTTAAACTTCATATGGAACCAAAAGAGAGCCTGCATAGCCAAGTCAATTCTAAGCAAAAAGAACAAAGCGGGGGGCATCACACTACCGGACTTCAAACTATACTACAAGGCTACAGTAATCAAAACAGCATGGTACTGGTACCAAAACAGGGATATAGACCAATGGAACAGAACAGAGGTCTCGGAGGCAATACCACATATGTACAACCATCTGATCTTTGACAAACCAGACAAAAACAAGCAATGGGGAAAGGATTCCCTGTTCAATAAATGGTGTTGGGAAAGTTGGCTAGCCATGTGCAGAAAGCAGAAACTGGACTCCTTCCTGACACCTTACACTAAAATTAACTCCAGATGGATTAAAGACTTAAACATAAGACCTAACACCATAAAAACCCTAGAAGAAAATCTAGGCAAAACCATTCAGGACATAGGTGTAGGCAAGGACTTCATGACCAAAACACCAAAAGCATTGACAACAAAAGCCAAAATAGACAAATGGGACCTAATCAAACTCCACAGCTTCTGCCCAGCAAAAGAAACAATCATTAGAGTGAATCAGCAACCAACAGAATGGGAAAAAAATTTTGCAGTTTA
>NW_022436941.1:7748319-7752109 GCF_009761245.1 Sapajus apella
GGGCAAAGGATATGAACAGACACTTTACAAAAGAAGATATACATGAGGCCAACAAACATGAAAAAATGCTCATCATCACTGGTCATCAGAGAAATGCAAATCAAAACAACATTGAGATACCATCTCACGCCAGTTAGAATGACAATCATTAAAAAATCTGGAGACAACAGATGCTGGAGAGGATGTGGAGAAATAGGAACACTTTTACACTGTTGGTGGGAGTGTAAATTAATTCAACCATTGTGGAAGACAGTGTGGCGATTCCTCAAGGACCTAGAAATAGGAATTCCATTTGACCCAGCAATCCCATTACTGGGTATATATCCAAAGGATTACAAATCGTTTTACTATAAGGACACGTGCACACGAATGTTCATTGCAGCACTGTTTACAATAGCAAAGACCTGGAACCAACCCAAATGCCCATCAACGATAGACTGGAGAGGGAAAATGTGGCACATATACACCATGGAATATTATGCAGCCATCAAAAACGATGAGTTTGGGTCCTTTGTAGGGACATGGATGAACCTGGAAACCATCATTCTCAGCAAACTGACAGAAGAGCGGAAGATCAAACACCGCATGTTCTCACTCATAGGCGGGTGTTGAACAATGAGAACACATGGACACAGGGAGGGGAGTACTACACACTGGGGTCAGTTGGGGGGAAATAGGGGAGGGATGGTGGGGGGTGGGAACCTGGGGAGAGATAGCAAGGGGAGAAATGCCAGATGTAGGTGATGGGGAGGAAGGCAGCAAATCACACTGCTACGTGTGTACCTATGCAACAATTTTGCATGTTCTTCACATGTACCCCAAAACCTTAAATGCAATAAAATAAATAAATGGGAAAAAAAAAAAAAGTTTTAAATCATTGAATGATACATGTTGAAAGGGTGACTTCTGGATGGGTGCAGTGGCTCACACCTGTAGTCCCAACACATCAGGAGACTGAGGCTTGAGCCCAGGAGTTCAAGGCCAGACTGGACAACACAACAAAACTCCATCTCTACCAAAAATACTAAAAATTAGCCAGTGGTAACTTCGTGAGTCACGCCTGTAGTCTCAGCTACCCAGGAAGCTGAGGCAGGGCCCAGGAGGTTGAGGCTACAGTAAGCCATGATCAAGCCATTTCACTCCAGCCTGGGCAACAGAGATACTGTCCCAAAAAAAAAAAAGGGAAAGGGGGTTGACTTTATTAAATTACATCTCAATAAAAAGAATAGTAGGCCGAGCACAGTGAGCCACTGCGCCTGGCCGGCAGAAGTTTTTTGATAGTTTCTTTTTAAAAAGTTCTATTGCAATATGATTTACATGCCATAGAATTCACCCATTTAAAGTATATAATTCCAGTGTGAAGTGGCTCACGCTTGTAATCCTAAGACTTTGGGAAGCTGAGGAAGGTGGTGGACCTCAGGAATTTGAGACCAGCCTGGACAATATCGCAAAATCCTGTCTCTACAAAAAATACAAAAATTAGCCAAGCATGTCACTGCACACCTATAGTCCCAGCTACTTAGGGGATGGAGATGGGAGGATCTTCTGAACCTGAGAGATTGAGGCTGCAGTGAGCCAAGATCATACCACTGCACTCCAAACTGGATGATAAAGTGAGGCTTTGCTTCAAAAAGAATTTTAAAAATGAAAAAGATAAAAATAAAGTATATAATTCTTGACTTTTGGGCATGAGGTTTGGTACAAAAATATTTTTAAAGTATACAATTCAGTGACTTAATATGTTCAGAGTTGTGCAAGCATTGCCACAATTTTAAAACATTTTCAGTCTTAAAAAAAATATTTTCATCACCCTTAACTGTTACTTTCCTCAACCCCCAAAGCCCTAGGCAATCACTAAACCTACTTTTCTGTCTCTACAGATTTGCCGATTCTGGGCATTTCATATAAATGGAATCATACAAAATGTGGCCTTTTGTGACTGACTTCTTTCATTAGCATGAACTTTTCAAGGTTCACCCATGTTTTGGTATGTATTTGCATAACATTTTTTTCAAGTGCCAAATAATATCCCATTGTATGGATTTACCCTCTTCTTCATTAAGCTGATGAACATTTGGGCTGTTTCCACTTTTTGGCCACTATAAGCAGTATGATAAACATTCACATGAGTTTTTCTGTGGACATGTGTTTCTATTTTTCTTGAATATGTATCTAGAAATACAACTGCTGAATAATGTGATAATTCTATGCAGATTTTTTTGGTTTCGTTTTTGAGAGGGTTTCCCTCTGTCGCCCAGGCTGGAGCACAGTTGTACGATCATGGTACATTGCAGCCTCCATCTCCTGGGCTTAAACAATCCTACAACAAAACTAGGTAACGAAATATGCCCACAAAACCTCAGAATACATATAGGCAGAGACAAACCACTCACAACTACAATTCCTGCTTAGTATCAGCTCTGTGCAAAATAAACAGTAGTAAACAAAAGGGTATATAATTGACCTGAAAACTCCAGAATAGCCTAACTCAGAGGGCCAAACTGAAAACAGCAGCTGAAATCAGCAGGGCTTGGCATACTACGAAACAAGGGTAAAAGGCGCTCAATAAGGTATTTTCAGGGACCACAGCAAACCGGGACCAACCTAAAGTTACCTTCAAAGAAAAAAGTAGTACACTGAAGAAAAACTACTGACAAAAAAATCCAAACGAAGCAAGACAACACAGTAAACACAAAAGAAGGTAAGAGGGAGGGAAAACATCTCAGAAAGCTAAGCCACATTTTAAAACTATTTCACAAAAAAAAAACAAAAGAAGGGCTCACACCTATAAACCCGGCACTTTGGGAGGCCAAGGCCGGTGGATCACTTGAAGTCAGGAGGTCAAGACCAGCCTGGCCAACATGGCAAAACCCCATCTCTACTAAAAATAAAAAAATTAGCTGGCCATGGTAGCATGCACCTGTAATTCCAGCTACTCAGGAGGTTCAGGCATTAGAATCATTTAAACCTGGGAGGCGGAAGTTGTAGCAAGCTGAGATTATGCCACTGTACTGTTGTTTTGAGATTCTGCCTCAAAAACAACGACACCACCACCACCAACACCACCACCACCACCACCACCAAGCAAATCTATGGAGACAGAAAACATATTGGTAATTGCCTACCGTATAAAGGGAAATGGAGAGTAAATGCTAATAGGTACAAGGTTTCTTTTTGGGTTGATAAAAACATTCTAGAATTAAACAGTGGTCACAGTTGCATACCTTGGAATTACACACTTTAAAACAGTAACATTTTACGGTATGTGAATTATATCTCAATAAAAACGATACAGAAAATGAAAGAACAAATCAGAATTAGAAAAACCTAGAAAAGAATCAGAAATAAAAGAATAAATGTGAGGCCAGGCACAGTGGCTCACGCCTGTAATTCCAGCACTTTGGGAGGCCGAGGCGGGCGGATCATGAGGTCAGGAGATCGAGACCATCCTGGCTAACACAGTGAAACCCCATCTCTACTACAAAATACAAAAAGTAATTTGGACGTGGGACACATGCCTGTAACCCGGGCTACTCGAGAAGCTGAGGCAGGAGAATCGCTTGAACCCGGGAGGCAGAGGTTGCAGTGAGCCAAGATCATGTCACTGCACTCCAGCCTGGGTGACAGACAGATCAAGACTCCGTCACAAAAATAAAAGTAGCTATTTTTAATTCCAAAAAGAAAAAAAAAAAGAATCAATGTCAGAAATGAAAACTAAACAGTATACAAGAGCAATGCCATGAAGGATTGGACCACAAATGGCAAATATAGAAAATAGACAATCTAAAAA
>NW_022436941.1:7752209-7797601 GCF_009761245.1 Sapajus apella
AAAAAAAAAAAAAAAAAAAAAAAAAAAAAAAGAAGATAGGCAAGAAAGACCCAATATAATTATATAGGAATTCCCCCCCCCCCCCCCCCCCAAAAAAAAAAAAAAAACAAAAACCACCACAGCACTACAACAGAATACTAGACAATATAATTCAAAAAAACTTAAGAACATTTAATTAAACTTAAATTTGTAATGTCAAACTATATAATGAAAAGCCACATTGCATACCTGGAATAAAACTGATGCAAAATATCTAACATCAAAACATACTGTAGTAAAATTATTGAGGTTTTTTTTTTTTTTTTTTTGGAGACAGGGTCACACTCTGATCACCCTGCCTGAAGTGCAATGTGGTGTGATCATGGTTCGCTGCAGCCTCGACTTCCTGAGTCCAGGTGATCCTCCCAACCCCACCTCCCAAGTAGATGGGACTACAAGTGAATGCCACCACACCAGGCTATTTTTTTTTTGTATTTTTAGTAGAGACAAGGTTTTGCCATGGTCCACAGGCTGGTCTCTAACCCCTGAGCTCAAGTCATTCGCTCACCTCAACGACCCAAAGTGCTAGGATTTCAAGTGTGAGTCACCACACCCAGGTGGATTTCCAAGAAAAAAAAGTATCAAAAACATTTGGGCATCTAAGCAAAAAGAATAAGTGACAAATATCTAAAAGCTATGCTGTCACACTTTGACAGCAATGTTATACACCAAAAGAAAATTGAGTGTTACTGCATTTAAGATACTGAAGGAAAGAAAACATGAGCTAAGAATGTTCTATCCAGCTAAAGTGACTAAGTATAAACATGGGATTCTCTCTTGTCACCGCCATGGAAGGAATGCTTTTCACCCTCTGCCATGATTCTGAGGCCTCCCCAGCCAAGTGGAACTATATGTGCATTGCCATCGCGATTTCTCTTCTCATGATTCTGATATGGGCTATGGCTACTTATGGAGTATACAAGCAACACGAAGCCTGGATTATCCCATTCTTCTGTTATCAGATCTTTGATTTTGCCCTGAACACCTTGGTTGCATTCACTGTGCTCGTTTATCCAAACTCCCTTCAGGAATACATACAACTGCATCCTAATTTTCCCTACAGAGATGATGTCATGTCAGTGAATCCTACCTGTTTGGTCCTTATTATTCTTCTGTTTATTAGCATTATCTTGACTTTTAAGGGTTACTTGATTAGCTGTGTTTGGAACTGCTATGAATACATTAATGGCAGGAACTCCTCCGATGTCCTGGTTTACGTTGCAAGCAATGAGAATACAGTACTGCTACCCCTGTATGATGATGCCACTGTGAATGGTGCTGCCAAGGAGGCGCCGCCACCTTACGTGTCTGCCTAAGTGGAGCTGAGGGCAGTGGCTTGACTTTTTTGACATCTGAGCAATGGCTCTGTTATTTCACTTTTGCGATGAGCTCTCTGAGCTTGTTTGTTGCTGAAATGCTACTTTTAAAAATTTAGATGTTAGGTTGAAGCCTGTACTTTTCAGTATATGCTTTACTAGAACACTGTGATAGATGAGCTGTAGAATTCTTTCTGTAGGATTCGGGGTGTAATGGGCTTCACTAACCTTCCCTAGGCACTAAAACTTCCCCCAACTCTGATGGACCCAGAGTCAGAGAAGTTTGCTTTTGTACCTGCTGGGCTCCAAAGTTAGGCAGGTAGTCACACTTTTTCTCTCTACTCACTCTATTTTGAAAGTGTAAAATAAAACCAAAAGTAGACAACTTTTTCTTAAGCCATTCCAGTGTAGAGAACAAAACCTTATGAAAACAGGAATGCCAACTGTGTAATCATTGTTCTAATTAGGTAAATAAAAGTCCTTATATATGTATTACAAGAATTTGCCCCACAGCATCCCTTACGACTTAAGTTCAATGACAATTTGCACTTGGTGGTAAAGGATTTTTCTCCATGGCCTCAATCAAGACCATTAGAAAGTGCTAGGCTGTGGGAGCAGTAACCATCTGATGACTGTTCTCATGCATCCGGGTCCAGGGACATGGGGCGACGTGCCTCGTCTGTGTTAGAGGGTGGGACAGGTGTGTTTGGCGCTGCACGGGATCTGGTGCTCCTCTCCTGGATTTACATCCTGACCCAGGGCCTGCTTTTACTAAGCGTTCTGCCCTAGCCCGGTTCAAGGAGATCATCCAGCTGACTTTATCAAGAAGAATTGGGATATTTTTGATATACATTTGCCTGACAACTTGGAAAAGGGTTTTCCTCCTCCTTTCCCTCCCTCCTTTCTCCTGCTTTGAACTTCCAAGTATACCTAGTGACCTTTTAAAATGTAAAAGTTTTCAGAAAAATGAAGGTTACTTTCCTTGTATGTGCTTATTATCTTGACTACCTGAACTGCAAGGGATTTTTATATATACATATGCTCCAAAGTCAGCAACTCTCCTGTTGGTTCATTATTGAATGTGCTATAAATGAAGTATTTTTCAATTAAAAAGAGATTTGCCCACATCCCAAAAAAAAAGTATAAACATGGCAAACTGTCATTCAACATGCAAGAACTTAAAGAACACTATTCACATGTGCTATCCCTCAGGAATCTGCAGGAGAATGGCCCTTCCAACAATCAAAACAATAAATTAACATAAAACCACTAGTAATCTACTAAAATAATCTAAAAAATTGAAAATCAACGCTGATAAAGATGTGGAGAACCAGAAACCCAGTACAGTGCTGGTGGAGTAATCGCTGGAGATTCCTCAAAAAGTTAAACATAGAACATATGTGGCAGCAATTCTACTCCTAGGTATGTATGTAAAAGACCTGAAAACAAGTATTTGTTCACAAATGTCCATAGCACTATTCACAATAGCTAAAAAGTAGAACCCAAATGTCCATCAGCAAATGAATGGATGAGTAAAATGTGGTATATCATACAAGAAAATAGTATCTGCCCCAAAAAAAGAAGCAATTAAGTACTGACAGATGACCAAAAAAAAAAAACAATTAAGTACTGATACAGACTACAATGTGGATGAACCTCAAAAATATTACACTGAGAAGTCAGACACAAAAGAAGCCAGAAACATACTACATGATTCCATTTATATGAAATGATACACCCACAGAAACAGAAAACAGGCTGTTGATCACCAGGAGCCAGAAATAAGAAGAAACAGGTAATAATCACCTATTGGGTATGAAGTTTTATTCTGGGGTGATAAAAATGTTTTTCCATTACATAGAGGTGGCCATTGCAAAACTCTGTGAAAGTATTAAATGTCAGTGAACTGTTTACTTTAAAATGATTAATTTTATGGTATGTGAATTTCACCTCAATTTTTTTTCTTTAATGAAGAAACTGTTAATTAAAAGAAATATAATGTCAAATAATCTGGTTTCGGGCCAGATGCAGTGGCTCACACCTGTAATCCTAGCATGTTGGGAGGCTGAGGCAGGTGGATCACCTGATGTCAGGAGTTCGAGACCAGCCTGACCAACATAGAGAAACCCTGTCTCTACTAAAAATACAGAATTAGCCAGGCGTGATGTCGCATGCCTGTAATCCCAGCTACTCAGGAGAATGAGGCAGGAGAACTGCTTGAACCCAGAAGGCGGAGGTTGCGGTGAGCCAAGATCATGCCATTGCAA
This sequence comes from Sapajus apella, assembly GCF_009761245.1. Classification (NCBI taxonomy): domain Eukaryota; kingdom Metazoa; phylum Chordata; class Mammalia; order Primates; family Cebidae; genus Sapajus; species Sapajus apella. Next base: position 7,755,832 of record NW_022436941.1, read on the forward strand.
TCCAGCCTGGGCAACAACAGTGAAACACCATCTCAAAAAAACAAAAACAAAAATAATCTGGTTTCATTTATTTAAACAAAGGTAAGTGTTAAAGACTACACGAAGGAGACCAGGCTTAGTATCTCACACCTATAACCCCAGCACTTTGGGAGGCTGAGGCAGGCAGATCACTTGAGTCCAGAAGTTCGAGACCACTCTGGGCAACATGGTGAAACCCAGTCTCTACAAAAAATACAAAAACTGGTCAAGCATCGCGGCACATGCCTGCAGTCCCAGCTACTCCAGAGGCTGAGATAGAAGGATAACCTGAGCCTGAGAAACAGAGTGCAGCGAGCCAAGATCACACCACTGCACTCCAGCCTGGGTGACAGAATAAGTCCCTATCTCAAAAAACCAACAACAACAACAAAAACACATACTAAATGAAGGCTATAATACAGAACACATAAGAGCTATATATTCTAATGATATAGATACAGTACAACTTTTTTCTTATTTTGGATACAGAGTCTCACTTTATTGCCTAAGCTAGAGAACAGTGGCTCGATGTCAGCTCACTGCAACCTCCGTCTCCCAAGTTCAAGCAATTCTCCTGCCTCAGCCTTCCAAGTAGCTAGGATTACCGGTGCCTGCCATCACACCCAGCTAGTTTTTGTATTTTTAGTAGAGACAGGGTTTCACCATGTTGGCTAGGCTGGTCTCAAACTCCTGACCTCAAGTGATTCGTGTGCCTCAGCCTCCCAAAGTGCTGGGATTACAGGAGTGAGCCACCACACCCCGTCACAGTATAACTATTTTTTAAAAAATACCACAGAGGCAAAGTCAGTTTTTAAAAAATTTAAACTACTTACAAGTATCTACTTAGCTCTTACAAACATGTAAAATTTTACCAACAATTTCTGAAACATACTTGCTTACCTCCAGACTTCATGGAACACATATAAACACAAACAAGACAGCTGCTTAATAAAAATGAAAGCTATCATTTGCAAGTAGGGAGAGAGGTGACCAAAAATTTGGATCCAAGGCAACAACAAACATGATTTCAATTTTTTTAAAGATAGCTCAGGCACATTTCTCCAAACACACCATCAGTCTTGCCTGAATTCTGCCAGTAGAGTTCACAGACAAAAGAACATCTTACTCCCATCATCCAAGCAAATGAACCAAGTAACAATAACACTCTGGATGTTTCTGAAGATCATTCTGAAATGTCAATTACCCAGAATTCTTGCAGCACTATACAAAAAGAGATGTCACCCCCAAGTGAATCTGAATCTTTCAAAAAGAACAACTTCAGTCTGGGCACAGTGGCTCACACCTGTAATCCTAACACTTTGGGAGGCCAAGGCGGGTGGGATCACCTGAGGTCAGGTATTCAAAACCAGCCTGGCAAACATGGCAAAACCCCATCCCTACTAAAAATACAAAAATAATTAGCTAGGCGTGGTGGCAGGCACCTATAATCCCAGCTACTCAGGAGGCTGAGGCAGGAGAATCGCTTGGAACAGAGTGGGGTCGGGGGGCAGGCAGAGGTTGCAGTGAGCTGAAATCATGCCACCTTATTCCAGCCTGGTTGAAAGAGCAAAAAACTCCAACTCAAAAAAAAAAAAAAGAACAATTTCTCAATCACTGAATAAATTCAATTCAATTCTGCATTACAGCACTTTGCCCTGATTTTATGGAAATCTCGTATATAACAAATGCATATTTCCACAGAAAACTGTAGTAAGAAAATTAAGGGAAAAAAAAAAACCAAATGCAAATGTAAAGAACTACCAATATTTTGGAATATTCAATTAATCAGAACAAAAACACTGGTCTACATTATTAGAATAACCAGACCCAACTTTACATAAAAAGCAGGGTCCTGAATGGCTTCCAATTTTTAAAATAGAACCAAAATTATCATAACCCCCATGATGATTTTAACAATTAGCTAATTAAAGGTTAATAAATGTGAAGAAAAATCACTATACACTTTAACATTGAAATTGTAATACACTTACCTATTCATAGTTCCAGATACATCAACATCATTCATAAAACATTCAATGCTCAAGGGGAGATCTGAAGCATTTGCACTCATCAATTTCTTGAGTTTCTCACACTCCTGAGAGAGTCGTAATAAAGCCCGGATTTTAGACTTTATGTCTAGCTTGTATTTCTTCCCAAATTCTTCACAGAAGTGATTTACTAACACTTCATCAAATTTTCTGCCTCCCAATGTTGTGTCAAATGCAGTGGCCAGAACCTTAAGGAAAAAATGAGAATTAATCTAACAATTACTGAATCAATTTTGAAATAGACGAGATACATTGACCTGGTAAGTTATTTTTAAAAAAAAGAGGGAGGGTTACATTAAGGTTAAAACAAGGCAATGTATACATCATTTAATCCTTATGACAACTACATTGTAAAAATAGGCACTATAATCCCCAATTTACAGATAATGCTACAGACCTAGACAGATGAGATAAACCTCTATGCACAAAGCTACTAAGTGGTAGAAGTGGGATTCAAAGCCAAATCTCCTTAAATCCAAAGTCCATGCCTTCCCCACTATACCAATCTGACCCCCAATAGCAGTTACATGTCCAAGGTAAAATACACTAACATTTCATGTACACACTTCTAGTCTACTCAGTAGCACAAAACTGAGTAATACTAAAGGCTCAACTCTCTGCAGATTACTACCAATGGATTTGTTAAAGCCTTAGCTCACAGCAATGTGTTTCCATTTAACCTGGAAGTCTAATTAGCTTGGGTTATCCATTCTCAAATCTCTAAAAGATTAGAGGCGAACTAGATCTAATTAGATTCAGTAACAGAAGTGAGGCTAAATAAGTGATGACATCGTTATTAAGGAGTAAAACCAGTTAAAAAGAAAAAAACCTCTTCAAAGAATGCAAAACGTGATGGGGGAAATTTTCTACATTAACTGAAAAAAAGAAAACAGGACACAGAGCTAAATATATGACTCCGATTCTGTTTTCTTAGAAAACCAGAATGAAATACACCAAACTATAGAGAATGGTAAGATTATAAGTAACTTTTCTCTCTCTCTCTCTTTTTTTTTTTTTTCCCTGAGATACAGTCTCACTGTGTTGCCCAGTCTGGAGTGCAGTGGCATGATCTCAGCTCACTATAGCCTTGACCACACAGGCTCAAGCAAACCTCCCACCTCAGCATCCCAAGTAGCTGGAACTACAGACACACATCACCACATTCAGCTAATTTTTCTATTTTTTTTTTGTAGTGAAGGGGTTTCACCATGTTACCCAGGCTGTTCTCAAACTCCAGGCTCAAGCAATCCCCCCAACTCAGCACTACATGCAGCTAACTTTTGTAGAGACAGGGTTTTGCCATGTTGCCCACACTTTTCTTTACACATAAGTGTTTTCCAAATTTGGGAACGTTTTTATGATGAATATTTTTATCATTTAAAAGTAATCAAAAGAATTGGAAAAGTGAGAGATAACAGCTGACAGTGAAGGACAATTTAGAAAAACAAAAGCAGATGGTCACTAATACATATCACTCTGATCCAAAGCCAGGCTAAATTATGACCAGAATCTTCTGTTTATAAAAAGATGAAAGCATAGCATAGATCTTATAAATAATTCTATTAGGATTAAAGTTTAAACATTGAAAATTACAATGGCCCACCATTTTTAGATGTAAAAAAGGAAAATCACAAATCTTATTCTCCAATTATCTAAAAAATTTGCTTTACTTCTCTTTTTTTTTCGGAGACAGAGTTTTGCTCTTTTTGCCCAGGCTGGAAATGGCACGATCTCGGCTCACCGAAATCTCCACTTTCCGGGTTCAAGAGATTCTCTCCTGCCTCAGCCTCCCAAGTAGCTGGGATTACAGGCATGTGCCACCATGCTCGGCTAATTTTGCATTTCTAGTTGAGGCAGGGTTTCTCCATGTTGGTCAGGCTGGTCTCAAACTCCCAACCTCAGGTGATCCGCCCGCCTCGGCCTTCCCAAGTGCTGAGATTACAGGTGAAAGCCACTGCACCTGACTTTTTTTTTTTTTTTTTAACTACCTAGAAACAACATAAACCAGAAAATAAAATAGAAAAGTCTATTTTTCAAAGAAACAGGACCATAACAAACAAAAGTCTCAAAATGCCTCCAAAATTACCAAATATTTAGTTTGGGGTAATCACTCTCCACCAATCTCCAATTAGCACAAGGGGGTCAATTTAGACCTTGGAACCAAGAATTTTAATATACAATTCAAATAATTAAAGCAAACACCTGAAAAATCCTTGGTTCTTCACCAAATTGTAGATAAAATCATCTAGACAGAGAATTTTATACCCTACTGTGGAACTAGCATAAACCAGCAAACTCAAGTGTGACAGAGATCACCCTCTAGCTCCTCCTTGCCTTCTACACTTCTGTGTGTACAAAACTGCTTAAACTTAAGGCTTTCCAGGAATCTGTAACTCCGAGTCCAGTTTCTTTTGGAATCCGAAAGAAACCCCTTTTCCAGAACACTGAAAACCTCAAGAGTAAGAGGACAGAGCACCCGTATCCCCCTCTTAATCCCCAGTGTAAAATTCACTAAAGAACTACATTTTTAAAAATCCTGCTAGGCCAGGCGAGGTGGTTCACACCCCCAGCACTTTGGGAGGCCAAAGCAGGTGGATCACGAGGTCAAGAGATCAAGGCCATCCTGGCCAACATGGTGAAACCTGTATCTACTAAAAATACAAAAATTAACTCAGTCTCAAAAAAAAAATAAATAAATAATACAAAAATTAGCCGGGCATGGTGGTACATGCCTGTAGTCCAGGCTACTCAGGAGGCTAAGGCAGGAGAATCAGTTGAACCAGGGAGGCAGGGTTACAGCAAGCCAAGATTGTGCCACTGCACTCCAGCCCTGGTGACAGCGCAAGACTCCATCTCAGAAAACAATAAAAAATAAAAAATCCTAATAACCTGTGAGGTATGCATTATTTTTCCCATATTATAGATGAGAAATAATAAATCATCTTTCAAAAATTCATAATTACCACACTAGTAACATAGTCTTCTGGAAAAAAAACCATATACTTACTTTCAGTTTTCCTCTATTAAATGCACATAGAGAAACTTGATAAGCAGAATGGCCCATGTCTACAAAAACTACATTTCTTGGTTTCTCTTCTAAGGCAGGAAGATCTTGCTTATAGATTCCATATGCAAGAGCAACTACAGAAGAAAAAAAGCAAAAATTAAACACAGTAGTATCATCTAAGTAGTAAATAAAATTCATTTAAGCAGGAAAAATGTTTTATGTATAATGAATGCAACTACATGTGTTATGTTTTAGAAACCAAATTCTTTATAAGCACTGTATAATTTATTCAAGAACAAGATTATCTTCCAAGAGTTAAATACTGACATTCACTTAGACTTTCTTACAGTTGCCAATGGAGGCCGGGTGAGTGGCTCACACCTATAATACCAGCACTTTGGGAGACTGAGGTGGGTGGATCACAAGGTCAGGAGTTGGAGACCAGCCTGGCCAACATGGTGAAACCCTGTCTCTACTAAAAATATAAATATTAGCCAGAGTCCCACCTACTCGGGAGGCTGAGGCAGAACTGCTTGAACCCAGGAGGCAGAGGTTGCAGTGAGCCGAGATGGCACTACTGCACTCCAGCCTGGGCGACAGAGCGACAGTCTGTCTCAAAGAAAAAAGAAAAAGACTTCCTTATAGTTGCCAATGGACTTTGGCAATTTTCCCCAAACCATTTCCCCTTCTTTCCAAATATATTTTCCTGGATTTCTTCTATGTCTATGCTATGTTAACATCCCCACACGTTCTGTCCATGAGATGCTGCTTAATGTCCCATTCCTCTGACTCTACCAGTCCACAAGTCTAAGAGAAGGCCAATCTTTAAACCAAAGCACTGCTCCACACACTAAGCGTGCTCCTTCCCCAACAAGCATGTCATTAAATACCAAAATGCATGCTATAAGGGTACACAAAAAGTACTAGTCAGATTAATTCTTCACAAGTGACACAGTATCCAAAAACACCATGACACGGTGGTAAGCAAGGGTGGCAGCACTGAAAGCAAAATAAAGATCAAGAAGCCCAAGGGTTTTGAAATTTCACACTCTTCAAGATTAGTCAAAAAAAGTAATAATCAGTCATTCTTACCCGCAGTAGTTTCATTCATTAATCGCAAGCAATTAAGACCAGCAATCTGTGTTGCATCCATCACCGATCGTCTTTCTGCATCAGTATAGAAACAAGGAACCTATAAAAACAAAAATGTTTACTGTATTATATAGATTCTAATTTTAGTTAGTAATGAACGCCATCAAATCCCTACAGAATTTATTCTGTATATGATAAAGAAGATATTTCAAACTAGTAGGGAAAATTTAGAATATTTAGTAAGCAGTGTTAGGATAACCGAACAGCCATTACCATTACCTTACATATACACATTACATGGCAGGCCAAAATACCAACAGCTAAAGTAGTGACCACAGAAGAGTTAATATGGAGGCCAAATACTGCTATCCTTAGAAAATGCCTGCTTGCATGTTGGCCCTTGCCTAGCATCTAGGATCTTGATTCATAAACAGTTCACTAAATCAACAGACAAAGTTTCCCTAAATGATTAAGAGTGACTCACTGTACCTAAACTGTTTACGTAAAAATGTAGCTTGTGCTGACTGCCGGCCTTCCTTCTGGGAGTCTGGAATTTTGGTTCATGCTAGGTGTAGGATACCAATGTGACTGATCCCCCAATAAAAACCCTGGATTAGCCAGGCATGGTGGCTCATGCCTGTAATATCAGCACTTTGGGAGGCCAGGGTAGGTGGATCACCTAACGTAGGAGTTTGAGACCAGCCTGGCCAACATGGTGAAAGCCCCTCTCTACAAAAAAAAAAAAAAAAAAAAAAAAAACCTAGCTGGGTCCCTGGTGGCACATGCCTCTAATCCCAGCTACTCCCAAGGCTGAGGCAGGAGAACTGCTTGAACCTGGGAGAGGTAGAGGCTCCAGTGAGCTGAGATCATGCCATTGCACTCCAGCCTGGGAAACAAGAGCCAAGTACCATCTCAAAAAAAAAAAAACAACAACAACAACAACCTGGATCCACAGGCTCAGGCAGACAGGCAGACAGGCAGAACTCCCAGAATTCCTGTGGAAGAGGACATTTCACATGTGTTGTTATCACCTGTTGCTGGAGTTGAGCACATGCTGACTCTGGGAAGCTTGTGCCTGGTTTCCTCCAGACTCTGCCTCGTGTGCCTTTTCCCTTTGTTGATTATCTTTTGTATCCTTTGACTACAATAAATCTTAGCATGAGAACAGCTATATGCTAGGGCCTGTGAACACTTCTAAGCAAATCACCAAAACTCAGTGTGATCCTGAGGCCCCACCCAAACATGACTCAACACTATCACCTTTTAACTTGATCCTCAAAGCTGGAAAAGACACTTAGACATTCCAGTATTTTATATAAATTTTACTCCCACACAAAACATAATGCAGGATCAAAGCTAGGGGCAATAGATGAAGGAATGGAAACAAACCTGGGAGACCAATGGAGAGCTGAGGAAAGATAGGAAACATCTAAGAAATACAGTCTGCTGTATCAGCCACTGGGGAATCAAGGCCACTGAATCTGAGCTTTTTAAAGGAACACAGCATTTTTATTCTTCTATAAAGAATAAAGCCCATCCCCAGAATGGGGTACACAACTGTAATCCAATTCTTTCTGACAAATGTCAATTCTACTTTACTATTTAACCAAGGACCAAGGAATCCACCAGGCAACAGACTCTGGGGTGAAAAAGCCACCTAACAGTCCTTGCTTTGCCAATCAGTGCACCAACATTAAGACATAAGAGGCCACAAAACTAAAGTATCAGGTAACAACTGCAGAATGACGAGATTCAGTGGCAAAGTCAATGTTAACCATACATAGTTCAACAGTACCTAAGGATTCCACCATTACTACAAGCACAAAGCTACAGGTAGCCAGGTTTCTATCTTAACAGGGATATGAAAAAGATAAGATAAACTGCTGTCATGTATTTATGTTTTTTTTTTGTAGAATTTTTTTTGAGACAGGGTCTCACTCTGTTGTCTAGGCTGGAATGCAGTCATGTGATCAAAGCTCACTGCAGCCTCAAACTCCTGGGCTCAAACGAGCCTCCCACGTAGCTAGAACTAGAGGTGTGCACCACCATGCCCAGCTAATCTCTTTTTTTTTTTTTTTTTTTTTTTTTTTTTGGCAGAGATGGGGGTCTCACTGTATTGCACAGGCTGGTCTCAAACTCCTGGCCTCAAATGATCCTCCTGCCCTGGCCTCCCAAAGTGCTGGGATTAAACCACCATGCCCAGCCTGTGCCTTTGTGTTTAATGCTAGATACCAACAACAAATACAAATAGAGAACAAGTGCCATTTACAGCTGGGGTCAACTAATTCAACAAATGAGTGACTACCCTGTGCCAGGCACTATGCTAGGTGATGAAAAAAAATCCAGAAAGAAATGGGCAGGCTGAGATCAATGCACCTTGAAGAGCAGAATTTAAATAGGCAGAATATCAAATGAGGCCTGAGCAAAAGCTCAGCAGCAGAGAAGAGTATTTAAGAAAATGAGGCCGGGACGGTGGCTCATGCCTGTAATCCCAGCACTTTGGCAGCTGAGGCAGGTAGATCATGCAGTCAGGAGTTCAAGACCAGCCTGGCCAAGACGGTGAAACCTCGTCTCTACTAAAAATACAAAAAAAAAAAAATTGCAGGTGGCGGGCACCTGCAATCCCAGCTACTGAGGAGGCTGAGGCAGGGAATTCCTTGAACCTGGGAGGAGGAGGTTGCAGTGAGGCAAGATCATGTCACTGCACTCCAGCCTGGGTGACAGAGCAAGACTACGTCTCAAAAAAAGATAAAGACTAGTTTCATAAATTTTTTAAATAACCATTAAAACCTGAGGCAAAAACCAATTTTACTTGCAATCAGCAGCTTTCTTCTCTCTGCTTCTTCATGCAAACTCCCAATAATGTGTAGGGTATCAAACTCACCGAAACAACACAGTCAACTACAGGCTTCTTAAGAACACTTTCTGCTGTCTCCTTTAGTTTGGACAAAAGCATAGCAGTCACTTGCTCAGTGGTAAAATTTCGCTCTTCCTCCATATATGTCACCTGCAAGAAAACAACAAAAGGGCCTAGACTTATTATATTTCTTTCTTCATGTCCTAGTCCTAAAAGCTAAAATGAACAATATCTCTATTAATGGAACATTACTCAAGAAGGGGCTGGGGGGAAAAAAAAAAAAGGTTGTTTTGGAAGTAATACCTTGAAGGTCACTAATTATAGCTTTTTTTTTTTTTTTTTTTTTTTTTGGAGTTAGGGTCTCTCTGTTACCCAATGTCACCCAAGCTGAAGTGCAGTGGTATGATCACAGCTCAATGGAGACCTAACTTCCTGGGTTTAAGCGATCCTCTTGCCTCAGCCACCCAAGTAGCAGGGAGCAAAAGCTATGTCACTGCACCTAATTTTTTATTTTTTAAATTTGTTGTAGACACAGGGTTCTTGCTTTGTTGCCAATGCTGGTCTCAAAACTCTTGGCTTCAAGCAATCCTCTTGCCCCAGCCTCCCAAAGTGCTGGGATTATAGGCATGAGCCACCACACCTAGCCTATTTTAGCTTTCAACAGACTTTCCAAACACTATACTTGGAGATGAAGCACCACAATGTGAAACAACAAATCTTGAGAAAAGTTCCTTTGCAAAGGCAAATCAGTGTAGCTCACCATGACCCACACTGTCCCTCCATAAAGAGGCTGCTGGTAGAAACTATTTTACTATCTGACATACTATATGTATTTTAATGTTTACTATTTATTATCCATCTCCCCAATTAGGATTTCAATGTAATCAGAGGACACAGACGTCCGATTGTTCACTGCCATACCCCCAGCACCTAGGACAGGACATGGCACAATAAATACTGGTTGAATTAAATGATAAAAGATGGAGGGACATGGATGAACCTGGAAACTATCATTCTCAGCAAACTGACACAAGAATAGAAAATCAAACACCACACGTTCTCACTCATAGGCGGGTGTTCAACAATGAGAACACATGGACACAGGGAGGGGAGCAGCACACACTGGGGTCTGTCGGGGGTGGGGGGGAAATAGGGGAGGGACATTGCGGGGGTGGGGAGTTGGGGAGAGAGAGCATGGGGAGAAATGCCAGATGTAGGTGATGGGGAGGAAGGCAGCAAATCACACTGCCATGTGTGTACCTATGCAACAATCTTGCATGTTCTTCACATGTACCCCAAAACCTAAAATGAAATAAAAAAAATAATAATAAAAGATGGGCTGGGTACAATGGCTCGCACCTATAATCCCAGCACTTTGGGAGGCCAAGGCAGACAAATCACTTGAGGTCAGGAGTTAAAGACCACCCTGGCCAACATGGTAAAACCCCATCTCTACTAAAAACACAAAAAATTAGCTGGGCGTGGTGGTCCATGCCTTGTAATCCTGGATACTTGGGAGACTGAAGCACAAGAATTGCTTGAACCCAGGAGGCAGAGGTTGTAGTGAGCCCAGATTGTGCCACTGTACTCCAGCCTAGGCAACACAGTTAAGACTGTCTCAAAAAAAGAAAAAAAATTTTTTAAGTAACAATAATAATCAATGAACAAAGGTTGAAGATAAAGCTCTACTGCAGATAAAAGTCTGCAACTCTGATAATACAAATTTTAAATGCTGAAAGACTGCCTAGGCCAGGCATGGTAGCTCATGCCTGTAATCCCAGCACTTTGGGAGGCTGAGGCGGGCAGATCATCTCAGGTCAGGAGTTTGAGACCAGCCTGGTCAACATGGTGAAACCCTGTCTCTACTAAAAATACAAAAACAAAATTAGCTGGGCATGGTGGCAGGCACCTGTAATTTCAGCTACTCAGGTGGCTGAGGCAGGAGATCTGCTTGAACCCAGGAGGCAGAGGTTGCAGTGAGCAGAGATCACGCCACTGCTCTAGCCTGGGCAACAAGAGCAAAACTTTGTCTCCAAAAAAAAAAGATTCCCGGGCGCAGTGGCTCACACTTGTAATCCCAGCAGTTTGGGAGGCCAAGGCAGGTGGATCACAAAGTCAGCAGTTCAAGACCAGCCTGGCCAATATGATGAAACCCTGTCTCTACTAAAAACAAAACAAAAAAAAAATTAGCCAGGTGTGGTGGTGTCTATCTGTAATCCCAACTACTCGGGAGGCGGAGGTAGGAGAAGTGCTTGAACCTGGGAGGTGGAGGTTGCAGTGAGCCAAGATTGTGCCACTGCACTCCAGCCTGGTGCCTGGCGACAGAGAGTGACTCCATCCCAAAAAAAAAAAAGATTGCCTAAAATAATCCCATCCCATCTCACATGCCCATATTACTCAATTACAATCCAGAATAGAACAGTTTCTTTCAGCTGCTGCCCTAACTTACCTTGTGTGCCACCTTCTCACTCCCCAGACCAACCACAATTTATTATGGTTTAGAATTGAACAGTTCTTACTTTATTGCATGCTAAAGATGGGGCAGTACCCATCCTAGTGCCCTTTCTAAATTATCCCTTTCTTCCCTGCTATTTGCCTAATTCTGACGTCAATCCCTCCACTTTTAGGCTTGGATCTACTTGTTCCCCAGGTCTTCTTCCTAATCTTTTCCTACTTTGGTTCTTGCAATGCTTATAACTAAATCTGCCAATACTTACCCTATTTCTTTTATAACTAATAAGTACTACTCATTGAGTCACCTTCCTTTTTAATCCCTTTCTCTCTCCTGTGCTTTAGCTTCATCTTTTACCATGTCATTCAAACTGTCCTTAGATAACTACCACAGATATTTTAAGTAAGCCCAGTCATCTCTTTAGTTATCAGAATTTTTCACTTCTAAATACAACTAAATTCTCGGCTACTGGAATAGCAGACTGCCTTTTATCACAGTTCTCACCATCTCTTGGCTTTCCAGCCTGTTCTCCATGATTCTTGGTCTCCAAAACCAAATCTGACCATAAATTCACCTGCCTGGAAAATCAACCCTGCCCCCACCCCCGCCTTGTGAATTCCAAATTACCTCTGAGTGCAAGCAAGGCAGATGTGTCTCCCCTAACTATCTCCCAGCCTTTTACCTCTTTTCTGTGATCAGTTCACTGCACACTTCACAGAGTCTCCTCTAGATGTACCAGAGATAAACACCAAACTCACTTTACCCCAAAAGAACATCTCTTTCCAAATTAAGTCCTATTGCCAAGAGTATGTCCACTTATCTGCTAGTGACCTAAAACTGTGATTCCTGCCGGGCATGGTAGCTCATGCCTGTAATCCCAACACTTTGGGAGACCAAGGCAAGTGGATCACGAGGTCAGGGGTTCAAGGCCAATCTGGCCAACATGGCCATGTATCTACTAAATATACCATGTAGAGATACTAAATATGTATCTACTAAAGATAGAAAAAATTAGCTGGGCATGATGGCACACACCTGTAATCCCAGCTACTCAGGAGGCTGAGGCAGGAGAATCACTCGAACCCAGGAGGCGGAGGTTGCAGTGAGCTGAGATCACCCCATTGCACTCCAGCCAGGCAACGAGGAAAGACGCCACCCCAAAAAAAAAAAAAAAAAAAAAAAGGCCAGGAGTGGTGGCTCACGCCTGTAATCCAAGCACTTTGGAGGCCAAAGCGGGCAGATCACCTGAGGTCGGGAGTTCAAGACCATCCTGGTCAACATGGTGAAACCCCGTCTCTACTAAAAATACAAAAAAATTAGCTGGGCATGGTGGCGCATGCCTGTAATCCCAGCTACTCAGGAGGCTGAGGCAGGAGAATTGCCTGAACCCAGGAGGCAGAGGTTGCGGTGAGCCGAGATCGCACCATTACACTCCAGCCTGGGTAACAAGAGGGAAACTCCATCTCAAAAAAAAAAAAAATGTGATTCCTTTACCTGCTTTTCCAGAAGTCACTCCCGAAAAATCACGCTAAAAAGGTCATTTGCATCAGTGAGTCAAACAAGCAGCAATGGCAGTGTTAACTTCAAACCATCACTACCCAGGCTTCCAACCCATATTAAGAGCACAACCCACAGCTCCCAACCGAAGTCCAGGTCATTCAAAAATGCCAAAAAATCTTTACCAACAGAAAGCTTCTCCTAAGCATTTGTAAGCATTTTCATTACAATCTGACATCAGAAAAGTAAAGATATATATTGAACAGATAAAAAAATAATACTGCATTTTAATCATAAGAAATTAACTTGACAACCTTACCTTTATACCTGTTAATCCTGTGGGCAACTGCTCAATATCATATGCAAGGTTAGATTTTTCTGCCTCCACAAATGGATCAGAGAATGCTCGGCCATGGAATCTTTTAAATCCTTGGACTGTGTTCTTTGCATTAGAAATTACCTAAGAGAAAGAATATCAAAGAGTGGAAAGACTACTAATAATTTTTTTTTTTTTAACTTCAACAGCCTCAGATAAAATTAGAATCATTTTAAATTTATAGAGTTTTCTTCTTGGTTTCAGTTTCTATAGACACTAAACTTTTCTTTTTTTTTTTTTTTTTCCTTTTTTTAAGACAGAGTCTCACTCTGTGGCCAGGCTGGAGTGCAGTGGCGCAATCTCAGCTCACTGCAACCTCCGCCTCCCGGGTTCAAGTGATTCTCCTGTCTCAGTTTCCCAAATAGCTGGGATTACACACATCTGCCACCATGCCCGGCTAATTTCTACATTTTTAGTAGAGACGAGCTTTCACCATGTTGGCCAGGATGGTCTCAATTTCCTGACCTCAGGTGATCTGCCCACCTAGGCCTCCCAAGGTGCTGGGATTACAGGCATGAGCCACCACACCCAGCCCAGACACTAAACTTTTCTAAATGGCGCTTACTAGGATTCAAAGTGAGGGATAAGGGACTTGGCACAGGTCTCACAGTGGGAGGGCTAAAAATAGAGTCCTGCTCTTCCTATATCTCATGAAATCAGGTCATTGTAGAAGTATTTTCTGTTCCTAAACTTCTAATAAACATTTACATAAAGTAACTTTTAGCCTTTAAAAACTGTCCATAGTTGCCGGGCGCGGTGGCTCACGCCTGTAATCCCAGCACTTTGGGAGGCCGAGGCGGGTGGATCACGAGGTCAAGAGATCGAGACCATCCTGGTCAACATGGTGAAACCCCGTCTCTACTAAAACTACAAAAAATTAGCTGGGCATGGTGGCGCGTGCCTGTAATCTCAGCTACTGAGGAGGCTGAGGCAGGAGAATTGCCTGAACCCAGGAGGCGGAGGTTGCGGTGAGCCGAGATCGCGCCATTGCACTCCAGCCTGGGTAACATGAGTGAAACTCCGCCTCAAAAAAAAAAAAAAAAACTGTCCATAGTTTACGGTTTAACGTTTCCAGGAACCAATTCAGCTATACATAAATTGATTCAGAAATTCTAGTTAAAGCCAGATGTGGTGGCTCACTCCTGTAATCCCCGCAATTTGAGAGGCCAAGGCCTCATCTGAGGTAAGGAGTTCAAGACCAGCTTGACCAACATGGTGAAATGCTGTCTCTAATAAAAATACAAAAAATTAGCTAGGCATGGTGGCAAACACCTGTAATCCCAGCAACTCAGGGCGCTGAGGCACGAGAATCACTTGAACCTAGGAGGTGGGGGTTGCATTGAGCTGAGATAGGGGCCACTGCACTCCGGCCTGGATGACAAAGCAAGACTCTGTCTCTCAAAAAAAAAACAAAAAACAAAAAAAGAAAATTCCAGTTAAACAAATAAAAATCATACTAAGTACACAAAAATTAACACAAAAGGATATTGAGAGAGTGTTATTTGTAATAGCAGACACCTAAAAACAGCCTAAATGGTTATTAACAGGAAAATGCTTAAATAAATTATGGTAAATCCAGACAATGAAATACCACACAATCGGTAAAAGTTTTTAAAAGTGGTAAGACAAATGTCTATATGATTTTTGCATAAAGCCTGAACAAATGACTTTCAAATTCCTTACCCTTTTATATCTATGTTACCTAATTCCCTTAGAATAAACTATCACAACTTATGAAGGG
This sequence comes from Sapajus apella, assembly GCF_009761245.1. Taxonomy (NCBI): domain Eukaryota; kingdom Metazoa; phylum Chordata; class Mammalia; order Primates; family Cebidae; genus Sapajus; species Sapajus apella. Next base: position 7,770,920 of record NW_022436941.1, read on the forward strand.
AAAATGCTGACAAAAAGATTCAAAAAGTTCCAGAATGACCTTCTGCTTAGGATTTATAGGCTCCTCTTTCCAGTGCAGGAGATGTAATAAGCTCCTATAACAACTACATGAAAAGGCACACACAGAAGTCCTTTTGTAAAACAGATGAGGCCTCCCCAATCAGGCCCTCCTTGAGTAAGCAGCCAAACAGAAACTCGGTAACACAATAACTGTATCAACCTAGAATTGGGCAGCCAGTTTAGTACAGTAACTCTTTCTCAATCATGAAAAGCAGCTTTAAAAAACTGAAGCAATTCGCTCAAATTTTAGAAGGAAAAAAATTTCAAAATGGCCCTATATTTTCTACCTTCTATCTCCTACGAGATCTCGAACAACTTAATGAAAAACCAATTAGCCAAGCACCACTTTTAGACTAATAAATTTTAGGCCCTACTCCGTTCAAAACAGATTTACCCTATAGGGTTGCTCTAGACTGAACCATAAGAAGGTCAAACTTTTTTTTTTTTCTTAATGTTACAGATATCTCAGACACTTAGAATAACAGAACTTTTGGGGTTCTGCTGCTCTGGTTATTCAGAAATCAGCAATTATGTCAGGTTCCCGGTTTACAGCGTAAACTAATAGCAAGTCCTTTAATGTACTTCTAGATGTATGCTTCCCTTCCTTGAGAATCTTGACTAACAAGATCAACGCTTACCTTACATATGAGTAAGATGAAAGGCCCAACAAGACAGACTTTAAGGAGCATGTAAAATATCAAGGAACAAGCAAGCCTTGCTTAACATGATCTGGACAAAACACATCCTGGCAGTTTGCATTAAACAGATTATACCGCTAATGGTATTTTATTTTATTTATTTACTTTTTTTTTTTTTTTTTTTGAGAGGGAGTTTCACTCTTGTTGCACAGGCTGGAGTGCAATGGCATGATCTCGGCTCACCGCAACCTCTGCCTCACCGCAACCTCCGCCTCCTGGGCTCAAGCGATTCTCCTGCCTCAGCTTCCAGAGTAGCTGGGATTACAGGCATGCACTACCACATGCACCTAATTTGGATTTTTTTTAGTAGAGACGGGGTTTCTCCATGTTGGTCAGGCTGGTCTCAAACTCCCAACCTCAGATGATCTGTGCACCTCCACTTCCCAAAGTACTGGGATTACAGGCATGAGCCACCACACCCAGCCAGCTAATGCTATTTTAAGGCTATTTGCTTCTCACTGAAGTAGTGGTCCTTGGGTATCTGCAGAGGATTGATTCCAGGTCACCCCTGAATTAGACCAAAATCCAGGGATGCTCAAGTTCCTTGTACAAAATGACGTAGTATTGGCCTATAACCTATGCACATCCTTCTGTATACTTAAAGTCATCTCTAGATTATTTATAATACCTAATACAATCTAAATGCTATCTAAGTAGTTGTTATACTGGATTGTTTTTATTTGTATCTTTTTTTTATTGTTGCACTGTTGTTTTTCTTCTCAATACTCTTTTTGAGCCACAGTTGTTTGAATCTACAGATGCAGAACCCATGGAATTCTGAGGTTGACTGTATATGAGAAGAGTGAACAGGTCTGTATCTGTCAGCTGTATACCCAGGGCCTACCAGTGCTAGGCACATAATGAGCATTAAACTACTTGCTGAACACATGGATAAACCAAAGAAATAAGTCATTTTAGGGAGAAAAAAAATAAAACTTTACCTGGCTTTTAGCTGCTGCTCCAATTGAACGATTCTTAGGACCAAAAGAAATGCATGCCCTAGAAGATAAAACAAACCACTTAAGAATTAAATCTTATTGCAATAATAAATCCAAAACCACAGCAGGCAAGATCTGAGCGTCAGCTAAAATGTCATATATTTTAATGGTACACACCTATGATGTTGACCTTTCTACTGAGTAAATCTGTACATGAAATGGGTTGCGTCTTTCAATGAAGTCCTGTCATTTACATGCTGGAGCACAAGTCTGCTGTGATAACTACCTTTCTCAAATACTACAAAGAGGTGAACTAGACAGTCTCTACCATCCTCTAAATATTTTTCAAGTCTCCTGTTCAAAATCCCAGTATAAAATAATCAACATATTACATCAATATATTACATCAATATATTAATTTTTGTTTTTTTGAGACAGAGTTTTGCTCTGTCGCCAGGCACCAGGCTGGAGTGCAGTGGCTCAATCTCGGCTCACTGCAACCTCCGCCTCCCGGGTTCAAGCAATTCTCCCGCCTCAGCCTCCTGGGTAGCTGGGACTACAGGCGCACACCACCACGCCCAGCTAATTTTTTTTGTATTTTTAGTAGAGACGGGGTTTCACCATGTTGGCCAGGCTGGTCTCGATCTCTTGACCTCATGATCCGCCTGCCTCCCAAAGTGCTGGGACTACAGCCTTGAGCCACCGCGCCTGGCCAATATTTTTAAGACAACTCATAACTTCACCAAGAATATAGTCTACAAACCCTGAAAACAACTCTTGCCCTATTATATAAGTAAAAAGGTAATTTTTTTTAGAACTAGTTTCCAGGCACTCAATTTTTTTTTTTTTTGGAGACAGAGTCTCACCCTGTCATCTGGGCTGGACTGCAGTGGCCCTATCTCAGCTCACTGCAACCTCCACCTCCTAGGTTCCAGTGATTCTCATGACTCAACCTTCTGAGTAGCTGGGATTACAGGCGTGCACCACCACGCCCAGCTAATTTTTGTATTTTCAATAAAGACAGGGCTTCACCATGTTAATGAGGCTAGTCTTGAACTCCTGACCTCAGATGATTCACCCACCTTAGCCTCCCAAAATGCTGGGATTATAGGTGTGAACCACCACACCTGACCAGGACTTAGAATTTCTGACTAGGAACTTTATTCCCGCTTCTGAACATGCTTCTAAATCACCAATTCACACACTATCTCCTGATTTAACCTATTTACCGCTTCTTTTACAAAGGCAAAACTGAAACCTGCTTCAAGATTAAAAAAAAAACCAATGCTGTGCCTAAGCTTAAAAAGCGACGTGGCTCATGCCTGTAATCCCAGCACTTTGGGAGGCCAAGGCAAGCAGATCACCTGAAGTCAGGAAATCAAGACCATCCTGGCCAACACGGTAAAACTGCGTCTCTACCAAAAATGCAAAAATAAACTGGGCATGGAGGCGCATGCCTGTAATCCCAGCTACTCAGGAAGCTAATGCAAGGGGATTAACTTGAACCAGGGAGTCAGAGGTTGCAGCAAGCTGAGACTGCACCACTGCACTCCACCCTGATGACAGAGCAAGACTCCATCTGGAAAAATAAAAAGTATTAATGAGTAAATTTTGGCCAGACTCAGTGGCTCACAGCTGTAAATCCCAGCACTTTGGGAGGCCGAAGCCGGCGGATCACAAGGTCAGGAGTTTGAGACCAGCCTGGCCAACCTGGTGAAACCCCATCTCTACTAAAAATACCAAAAAAATTAGCTGGGCATGGTGACAGGCGCCTGTAATCCCAGCTATTGGGAGGCTGAGGCAGGAGAATCGCTTGGACCCGAGAGGCGAGGGTTACAGTGAGCCGGGATTGTGCCATTGCACTCCAGCCTGGGCAACAACAGTGAAACTGCATCTCAAAAAAAAAAAAAGCTCTAGAACCATACTGCCTTGGTCCAAATACGACTAAATTAGATGACCTACTAATTTGATAAAACATAAGAGCCCTGTGAAAACTGGCAGAATGCTGGGCCTCCCAGGGCTTCAATGGTCCTTTCTAACCAATGGATAAGAACCCTGTGAGCCAATCTCCCAGGGCAGCTGCAGGTAGCCAGGCCCTCTACTAACAGAAAGAACAAACACAGGATACCCTAGGATCTCATCAGAATTCCTCCAAATCCTAAGCTTTTGGGCCTAGAAAGTGTTGGAAGTAGCCCCTCAAAAGCACAGGTGTCAAGCTCAGCCTTTCTGCAACTATGCCACCAAGCACTAAACAAATAAAATCTCTGTCGTAGGCACTAGGTGCAAATAAATAAAATATCCCTCGGTATCATGTAAATGTGTCCCCTCTCAAAGTCCATATTCCCCTTGAGGAAATTGCCCAAGGCAATCTCACCCACTTCCTCCACGTCAAAAAGGCTGCCACAAATCTCCATCTTTCTAAATACCACGAGATCTGAATTTCTAAGGTATATCCCTTCATGACCCCAATCACAATGTAACTAAAAAGCAATTTTACTCATCTTCCATTCTTTCCTGCAGCTTTTTTTTCAAACCCTTACCTCCTCAAAGCAATGACAATGCCCAGCTTTCATGCAAATCCTGCTGAAGTGTTAATTTCCTCTTCTACCTCAGTAACTCTGAAGCTGCCTTGCTTCTAATTACCTTCCAAACAAAACCAACTACCAGAAATCAAACCTATCTTCCTTAATATGGAACCTAAGGCCTCTCTCAAACCTAAACCCACTTTCCAGCTGTATTTCATACACACAATTAACACAATTTGAATAAAGTATCCCCATCTTCCAGCTTTGCTTATGTAACTTTTGACATCTTGCAGTCAAGGTTGCAGAGAGCTATGATCATGCCACTGCACTCCAGCCTGAGTGACAGAGTGACCCTGTCTCAAAAAAAAAAGTCCAGTCCTGTTTCACATTCTAAAAAAACCCAGTTAGCTACCTTTAAAATTATATACTGATGTGGGATAAATTTTCAAAAAAAAAGGTCCTACACTTCCATTAAAAAAGGACAACTGAAAAATAAGAGTATGATCAATTTGCTGAATTGGGTCAATACATAAAACAGCGGCCAAGCACGCTGGCTCATCCATGTTATCCCAGCGCTTTGATCTGCCAAGCCAGGCAGAACACCTGAAGTCAGGAGTTTGAGACCAGCCTGGGCAATGTGGTGAAATCCCGTCTCTACTGAAAATACAAAAATTAGCCGGTCGTTGTGGCATGTGCCTGTAATCCCAGCTACTCAGGAGGCTGAGGCAGAAGAATCACTTGAACCTGGGAAGTGAAGGCTGCGGTAATCCAAGATTGTAACACTGCATTCCAGCCTGGGCAACAGAGCAAACTCCATCTCAAAAAAAACAAAAAAAAAAGTAGACCAGGTGCGGTGGCTCACACCCTATAATCCCAGCACTCTGGGGAGCCGAGGCAGGCAGATCACCTGAGGTCAGGAATTCCTGACCAGCCTGGCCAACATGATGAAACCTCATCTCTACTAAAAATACAAAAATTAGGCGCCGTGGAGGCACCTGTAATCCCAGCTACTCAAGAGGCTGAGGAAGGAGAATCGCTTGAACCCGAGAGGTGGAGGTTGCAGTGAGCCAAGATTGTGCCACTGCACTCCCACCTGAGAGGGAGACTCTGTCTCAAAAAAAAAAAAAAAAAAAAGTAAAAATACAAACTGAAGGATTTTGAAAACTAAAAGCTTACACAAAGAAATCTAATATTTAAATGAGATGAATGCTCAAAAAGATTAAGTTGAATATTATTAGCACTAACACCTAGTTCCTGCTTTTTGGTACAAGTTTACTGTAGAAAACTAGAAAACAAAAAAGTATGAAGAAAAACATAAAGATTATATATACTTCCACAACCCTCCCCCCACCACAGAAGGCCACTATTAACATTTGGGTAAATACTCCTATGTAATGCTAATAAATCTAGTAAGTCCAAAAAAAACAGAAGGAAGCAATACTGATGTACCACAATCAGTTTGTTTCTCCTCAGTAAATGAGCTGAAAGTCTTCAGTGGCTGAATAATTCCTTGAGAATTCTGACACGAAAAAAGCATGACAAGAATATTTACAGGAAATATATCTACTACTTTCCATTCAACAAGAACTTGCAAATTTTGCATGGTCTACACCCCTGATTCCTATCTGTGGCAGGAATCCTCTCTCATCCAAGCAGGTAAAGCTCCCTTGTTTCACAGTTCTCGTTACAGAGCCTTCTGTGCCAGGTGGTGTGCAAAGCATCCCACACTTGATAATCCTAAATTCTCTGAGAAACGGGATTAGTATAGAGGAAGACCTGATTCAAGTCAATGTGTCCAGAAACTTAAGTATTAGAGTCTACGATTCAAAATTAGGACCGTTAGACTCCAAACCCCATGTATACACACATTCTGGGGTTGTTTTTCTGGTTTTGAGACAGGGTCTCTGTCACCCAGGCTGGAGTGCAGTGGCTTGATATCTGCTCCCTGCAACCTCTGCCTCCCAGGCTCAAACGATCCTCCCACCTCAGATTCCCGAGCAGCTGGTACTATAGGTGTGCACCTCCACCTCAAAATAGTAATCATAAAAAAGTACTAAAATTACATAATTACATAAGTAATAAGTAAAATTACATAAGTAATTTTAGTACTTTCTTATGGTTACTATTTTGAGATGGAGTCTTGCTCTGTCACCCAGGCTGGAGTACAGTGGCAAGATTTCAGCTCACTGCAAGCTCCACCTGCAGGTTCAAGCAATTCTCCTGCCTCAGCCTCCCAAGGAGCTGGGCTACAGGCGTGTGCCACCACACCTGACTAATTTTTATATTTTTAGTAAAGATAGGGTTTCGCCATGTTGGTCAGGCTGGTCTCAAACTCCTGACCTCCAGTGATACACCAACATTAGCCTCTTTCAAAGTGCTGACTTCAGGTGACCCGCCTACCTCAGCCTCCCAAAGTACTGAGATTACAGGTGAGCCACCAAGCCCCCATTTTGTTTTTTAAGAGATGGTTCTCCATCACCCAGGCTTGGAGTGTAGTACTCAATCATGGCTCACTGCAGCCTTGATCACTGAGCTCAAGTGATCCTCCCACCTCAGCCTCCCAAGTAGTTGGCACGCTACCACACCCTGCTAATTTTTAAAATTTTTTGTAGAGACAGGGTCTCACTATATTGCCCAGGCTGGTCTCAAACTCCTAGCCTCAAGCAATCCTCCTGCCTCCGCCTCCCAAAATGCTGGGATAACAGGTATGAGCCACCAAGAGCAGCCTTAATTCATTCCTTCTTCTATCCTTCATTCAAACTATCTGAATCCTTTATTCCATGTATTATCTAATTCTATTTGTTCAAGTCTCACTCCAGCCTTTCCTCATCACTTTAGCCTCCACTGCTTACTTCTCCTTTGAACAAGGTATTTTAAGTCTGTTTTACACAGCCTTGTCCATAATTGGACTCATTGTGTTTACTGTTGCTTATGTTATTCGTATTTTAACTACATTGATTACACCTATAGACAGCAGGAATCTCTATCTTACACTTCCTCTGTACTACACACCATGACAAGTCAATGCTGCTTAACCCATAAATACATTTCCTGCTTTACTGACATTACCTTTCCTCCAATCCAAATTACAGGAAGCTAATTCAAATCAAGTTTAAGATTCCTCTGTTCTGATCTTTAAGTCCTAGAAATTACATACTTTTTCAGCCAGAGAATATCACTGTTCTCCCCTTAAGAAATACTATTGACCAAATATTTATACACATTCTGAAAGGATATTATGAACAGCTGCAATTGGCACAGATCCTTAAAAAGTATAGTTTCATTTTTATAAGTGTATGCATAGCCAGGTGCAGTGGCATGCATCTGTAGTCACAGCTATCCAGGAGGCTGAGGCACCAGAACTGCTTGAGCCTGGGAGGTGGAGGTTGCAGTGAGCCAAGATTGCACCATTACACTCCAGCCTGGGTGACAGAGTGGGACAGTGTCTCAAAAAAAGTGTAAGCAGAACTACTATCAGGATATTACAATAGCCATTGCTCTAATTCACTGTCTTCTACAATAGGAGAAAATGAGCTTTTCAGAGATGCCACCGCAATAATTAGACTATTAAATACAACCAGTGGCCAAAAACGTCATGGAAATAGAGACATTATTCAGAGTATTCTCTGGTCACTGCATTAGCCATGGACTAGAAAGTACCAAAAAGAGTTGATACCAAACAGACCAAATAACTCACAATTTTGAGATTTGCAGTTCCTAAAACCACAGCAAATTCCTCAGTAATTAAGCTTTGCACTCTAAAAGTACACAGCTGTAGAACCCAAAAGGTAAACTTTATCTTACTGTCCTAATCTCGAAGAAGATTAATAAAAAATACAAAATGTTGTAATAACATTAGCAAAATCTTTGGCAGTATTTACTAAATGCCAAGTATTATTCTGAGTACTATGACAAGAAAAATTTATGAGTTATAGTTTTAACTCATTATAATTCTCATAATCTCCAGTGAAGTAGAGAAATCACATCTGTTCCTGGTGCAAATTAATCCCTTACTTTTGTGTAAAGAATTCTAGAAAGATTACTGAAACTTTAAGCATATACAGTATATCCTTTGCCCTAGCAACTTCATCTCTAGAAATCGATCCAACAAAATTAAAAGCACTAACATTGTCCGGGCACAGTGGCTCACGCCTATAATCCCGGCACTTTGGGAGGCCGAGGCGGGTGGATCACGAGGTCAAGAGATTGAGACCATCCTGGTCAACATGGTAAAACCCCATCTCTACTAAAAATACAAAAAAATTAGCTGGGCATGGTGGTGCACACCTGTAGTCCCAGCTACTCGGGAGGCTGAGGCAGGAGAATTGCTTGAACCCAGGAGGTGGAGGTTGCGGTGAGCCGGGATCACGCCATTGCACTCCAGCCTGAGTAACGAGCGAAACTCTGTCTCAAAAAAAAAAAAAAAGCACTAACATTATAAAATAAATACATAAGACTACTTATTGAAGAACTATTGGTAATAGCAAAAAATTAGAAATAACCTGTTTAAAGAAAAGGTGTTACAGCCATAATATAGAATTTACATATTTAGGAAGATAAATTCATAGTTACTAACTTTGAAAAATGTCTAAAATATAAATGAAACAAACAGTTCCAAAATACAGTATGATTTTATTTAAACACACACACACACACAACTTAGGTGTATATTTGTAGAAGTCAAGAAAAAGGTATGGAAGGATACACAACAAGAACAAGTAATCAGAGACAGAGGAAACTTAACTTTACTTTAGTACTTTAGTGTTCTTAGTGTTACAGCAAAGTATTCTGTTAAGTGAGAAAAAAATTATTTAGGAAACCCAGTTCGGAACCTAATTACATAAAGTTCCTGTAGACAACGTTTACGAATTTTGTATACAAGGTATCTTAGTTCTTAAATGATTCTAAGAAACTTGGCCAGGTGCGGTGGCTCACACCTGTAATCCCAGCACTTTGCAAGGCTGAGGCGGCCAGATCACAAGGTCAAGAGATCCAGACCATCCTGGACAACATGGTGAAACTCCATCTCTACTAAAAATACAAAAATTGATCCGGGCGCAGTGTCTCACATCTGTAATTCTGGCGCTTTGGGAGGCCAAGATGGGTGGATCACAAGGTCAGGAGTTCGAGACCAGCCTGGCCAACATGGTAAAACCCTGCCTCTAGTAAGATTACAAAAAATTAGCTAGGTGTGGTGGCAGGCACCTGTAATCCCAGCTACTCTGGAGTCTGAGGCAGAATTGCTTAAACCTGGGAGGCAGAGGTTGCAGTCAGCTGAGACTGCACCACAGCACTCTACCCTAAGCAACAGAGCGAGACTCCGTCTCAAAAGAAAAAAAAAACTTTCATGACTTCTGCAATTAAGATATATGAGAAGTGGTATTAAGCAGTCTGAAGCTTTAGTAAACAAATCAACTTTTCTTTTAATACAAAAGATCCAAGTCATCCCTGCTGCTTTACTGTGTTAAAGACATTAATTTCAAGGAGGAATAAGTTTTTAACACAAATAAGAAATCAAATGTTAATCTCCCAGTTAACCAGAAACTACACTTTGTAGCTTCTGCTGTCTCAAAGACAGTTATTAACAGACCATTTCATCTATTCAAATTCCTAATATGTTGTTTAATCAACGCAACCACAGAATTATTTTCATAAGTAACTTATTTCTAGCTTATAAATTGTTCATTTTGTGACATACAGCCCAGTTAGCTTCCATGTTTGGCAGCCCAGTGACATTTTTATTCCAAAGAAGCTTTCAAGTTGCACTCTTTCTACTGTTAATAATCCAACTAAGTACAAAAATAGATTTGCCATTTTATTCCAAAGCCTATGGTCCAAAAAATGTCAAGACAAACGATCATAATTAAAAATCCAAAATTTCTCACAGCCACTATTTCTCTCCCATCTTTCCAGGCTAAGGGAAACCAAAACCCCCACTAGGAACAAACACTGCAATAACCTTCTATAATCCTGCTTCTCTCTCTTGCCCTTCTCAAACAAATCCAAAATATGATTGGCACACAAAAATCAATCACTTTTTTTTTTTTAGAGGGTGTCTTGCTCTGTTGCCCAGGCTATAGTGCAGTGGCATAATCTCGGCTCACTGCAACCTCCACCTACTGGGTTCAAGCAATTTTCCTGCCTCAGCTTCCAGAGTAGCTGGGACTACCGGTGTCTGCCACCACACCTGGCTAATTTTTGTCTTTTTCATACTGACACAGTTCCACCATGTTAGCCAGGCTGGTTGCAAACTCCTGACCTCAAGCGATCCTCCTACCTCGGCCTCTCAAGAGTGCTGGGATTACAGTCGTGAGCTATCTCGCCAGGTCCTTCCAACCAATATAAATTAGACCCGCTTATTCTATGCTCTCATTATATTCTGTATTTTTCAAGTTAGTAATTACTATATATTTTTGTTTCATATTTGGTTTAATCCACCAGCCATGTCCATGATGCCATCACCTTTATTATTTGTTCACCACAGTACCTCCAGTGCTTAGAACAACGGCTATCACATCGGAGGCACTCAACATCTGATAAAATTAAGGAAGCCTAAATTGGGTGGAAAGGCAAGGGTCTCTTGTGGATGAGAATCCACTGGCTTCTCAAAAACCAAATCCAGATTGTTAGCTCCACAATCTGAAATAAGGTACTTCCACCACAGAAAATCCTCTAAGACTTGCATCTCATTTCCACTCTCATATTAAAACAAACCTACAACATGCAGTCTTTTAGTATGTATGAGCTCCAAATCCATTCCTCCATAAGTGCTACCAAAAACAAACAAAAAAAAAATCAACCTTTCTGCTACCATTTTGTTTAACCCAAGACTCCAACACAGAGTAATCAAAGTGAATCAAAATCATATAGTTCAGAATTACCTGAAATGTATGGCATGCCTGTAAGTTAATGAAAACTATAAAGGAAAATATAAAGGAAACATATAAGGAAAAGTAAAGTATTCAAACGGAATTTTCTTATCACAGTTTCATGGTATATAGGGTAACATATCACAGTGTCTTTGAAGCAATTTTTTTATCTGAAACAACTCAGTTTCAAATGGAATTCATAGTACAATTGTTGTAGCTACTCTCTTTCTAAAAGAAAAACAGGAGCATATGATAATATAAAAGAAGGATAAGAACACTGTTCTTTCCAATACTTGGGATTCTGTTCCTTTGCCCCCCTTAGAGCTAAAGTGGGTTCAATCACAGGGCAGGAAAAGACCGAGCCATTACATACATTAGCTCAGCGCTTTAGTCTTTTAGTTCCTTGGGAGTATTTTACAGACCAAGAAAACCTGGATCCGAAGATATTCTCAAAGACTGAAATGCTTAAAAAACAATTTTTAATGCTTTAAAAAAGAAAAAAGAAAACTTCAGGGCACAATACACTTCCTTGGAGATGCAAATTAGACTACCCATTGTTAAAAAGTACAAATTTGGAAAATAGGGCTTGACTACTAATGGGCACAGGGCTTTTGGGGAGAGTGATGAAAGTGTTCTAAAACTGATTATGGTAGTGGTTGCACTGTTTTGTGACATTAAAAACCATTGCTTCAACTAGGTGAATTGTATGGTGTATGAATTAAACCTTAATAAAGCTGGGCCGGGTGCGGTGGCTAACGCCTGTAATCCCAGCACTTTGGAAGGCTGGGGCAGGTGGATCACTTGAGGTCAGGAGTTCCAGACCACCCTGGCCAACATGGTGAAACCCTGTCTCTACTTAAAAACAAAAATTGGCTGGGTGCGGTGTCTCACGCCTGTAATCCCAACACTTTAGGAGGCTGAGGTGGGCAGACCACCTAAGGTCGGTAGTTTGAGACCAGCATGACCAACATGGAGAAACCCCCACTCTACTAAAAATATTAAAAAAAAAAAAAAAGCCGGGCGCGGTGGCTCACGCCTGTTAATTCCAGCACTTTGGGAGGCCGAGGCGGGTGGATCACGAGGTCAAGAGACCGAGACCATCCTGGTCAACATGGTGAAACCCCGTCTCTCTTAAAACTACAAAAAATTAGCTGGGCATGGTGGCGTGTGCCTGTAGTCCCAGCTACTCAGGAGGCTGAGGCAGGAGAATTGCCTGTACCCAGGAGGTGGAGGTTGCGGTGAGCCGAGATCGCGCCACTGGACTCCCAGCCTGCGTAACAAGAGCAAAACTCCGTTTCAAAAAAAAAAAAAACTGCTGGGCATGGTAGCACACGTCTGTAATACCAGCTACTCAGGAGGCTGAGCAGAATTGCTTGGACCCGGGAAACGGAGGTTGCCATGAGCCGAATGGCACCACTGCACTTCAGCCTGGGCAACAAGAGGGAAACTCCACCTCAAAACATAATAACAATAAATCAGCAGGGAGTGGTGGCGCGCGCCTGTAATCCCACCTACTCAGGAGACTGAGGCAGGAGAATCACTTGAACTCAGGAGGCGGAGGTTGCAGTGAGCCGAGATTACACCACTGAACTCCAGCTTAGAGGACAGAGCAAGACTCGTTTAAAAAAAACCCACACACACACCTTAATAAAGCTGTTAACAAGACTCGGCAAAGGCACACCAACCTAGTTTTGGCCGCTGTGATGAGTTTTCAGGGGAAGCATCTGTGTAAATTTGACAAGTGGAAGGCAAATGTGAAACTTCTGAACAATCTACTTTGGCTGAAACCTGCTGAATAAGTGTGACAAAAATTCAGGATGAATATAATGAACCTTAGAATCGAGCCCCTGGGGCCAGGCGCAGTAGCTCATGCCGTAATCCTAGCACTCTGGGAGACCCAGGCAGGAGGATGACTTGAGGTCAGGAGTTCTAGGCCAGCCTGGGCAACTCGGGAACCCCCATCTCTACTAAATTTAGCCAGGCGTGGTGGAACTCGCCTGTAATCTCAGCTCTTCAGGAGGCTGGGTCAGGAGAATCCCATGAACCCTGGAAGCCGAGGCTGCAGTAAGCCGAGATCTTACCACAGCATTCTAGCCTGGGCAACAAAGTGAGACCCCTCTCAATCAATCCATAACAATTGAGCCCGTGGGCAGGGCACGGTGGTTCACGTCTGTAATCCCAGGACTCCGGAAGGCCGGGGCAGGTGGATTGCTTGAGTCCAGGAGTTCAAGACCAACCTGAGTGATATAGTGAAACGCAAAAATTAGCCAAGCATGGTGGCGCACACCTGTAATGCCGGCTACTCAGGAGGCTGAGCTGGGAGAATCACCTGAGCCAGAGAGGTCGAGGCTGCAGTGAGCCAAGATCGCGACACTGCACTCCAACCTGGGCAAGAGTGAGGCCCTGTCTCAAAAAAATAAAATTGAGATTCTCAATGGCAATAATACAGAGCTTCTTACAAGATTGTGTCTAAGAACATGACAATGGATTAAAATTTATCTACATGTACTCAAAAGGCAAACTCTTTTACTCTAACCAGTGAAAGACCCGAGTGACTCACCATTTTTTAAGAGTTGTGTCTATGCTGCTCCCAGAACTCACTATAGGTTCTAGAAGTCAAGGCAGGCCCTTGAGCCACCAACAATGTGGCCAACACACTGGTTAGAATTCATTTGAAAGTGCAACCCTATCAAGGGGTTAACGCGCACCGAACAGAGGATGACCCAATATGTAGTACAATATCCCGAAATAATGTGAAAACAAAAGTGACTGCAAAGGTATCAAAAGAGCACCAATTTCATTAAATTCCTATCCGTTGCCACCCCAATCTCAAGATCCCGAGTCCATCCGGGACTCAAGCCTGAGGCTGCTGTACCTCGCTCTCTTCCGGGCGCTGCCCCGCTGCCACTCACGTGGGAAGCGGACCCTTCCACGGTCTCGAGGCTGGCAAGCCCCAGAACCCGTTCAATTCAACTTTTATTAAGCGCCTGCTGTGTGCAAAGTTCTGAGCACAAAAGACATGAGTACGACCTGGGCCTGGTCTCTGCCCTCCAGAAAAGGACAGCGACCCATTTACGTCCTAGGCCTGCAGTTCCTCCAGTTCCTTCCCGTGCCCTCAACTGGTCAGAGTACAGCCAGAAGCCTTCGTTCGGCCCATGTGTTAAGCGCACACCCACGCTCACGGTGGATCCCGGCCCCTCGTGTCCCGGCACCCACTGGGGGGTCCGTGACCCACCCGAACCTCGGCTCGGAACGCAGGCGACCCCTCGGCCAGCGTTCCCCAAGCAGCAAGGGTCCCAGACTGAAACAAGCACTAGCTCCTCACCCCCGTGCACGCGGCCGGCCCGGCCCACACTTACGGCGTGCAGCGGTCGCTATATTCATTAGCGATAGTCTCGATGCCGCCAGCGCGGGCCACAGCGACGTAGCAGCTCTGGAAGCCCAAGTCTATGCCCACTACCGACATGGCGCCGGCTACTGCTCGGGCTCGGGCCCGGGTCCGGCCGCCGAGACAGGACACGGACCCCGGCGGGGCTAGCGCGTGGAAAGCAGGCCTCTTGGGCCGAGGCTACCGAGGGGCGTGCGGCGTCCACGCGAGCGCCTAGGTCTTTAGAGTGAGTACTGCAACCGAGTGCCGCTCGGGCCGGCTCCGGCTCAGTGGCCGCAGAGGAGGCGCCGGTAGCGGGGGCGGAGAAGATCTCGAAAGATCTCGTTGCGACGAGAGCTTAGCCGAAGCACGAGAACTGCAAAATAACGGGATGTTCTCGCGATAGCCCTGCTCAGACGCTTTTCCCCTTCAGGCCCCGCCCAAGCTACGTAAGAGTACGTTACGTCCTGGCCGGAGAATCTGGGAAGGGACTGGGTGGCTAAAAAAAAGGCTGAGAAGCGAAATTACCCTATCAAGCCTACGCTTGGAACCCCGGAGCTGCACAGCTGCATAGAGATGGGGAGCACCTCCCCTTATCGAAGAAAGTCGGCGAGCCGGCTTGAGTCAATATACTGAGGAAGCGCTGCGGCCTACTTCCGCCGTTTTTATTAATCTCAAACTTCCGGTGATGGGGTGTCTTGGCTTTCCACCTTCTGTTGGGCCCCCAAAATGAGAGGCGAGCTGATCATAAGATCCCGCAGGGTGCTTTCTGCTCTTCTTGGGGCAGACTGGCCAGTAGGGAAGGCGGCCACCATTGGAACGCGGCCCTCTGCAAGGCCTTATGTCGGGCTTTGTCATAGTCTAAGATTGCACCCTCACCGGCGGAGGGAAGAAGCCCACTCACTACCACACCGCCTTGTTTTCTTTCGCTCAGCCTTGTCGCACCGTTCTCTAAGCCACTCGTGTCCTTAGATCATATTGAGGGGCCTGCAAGACGTAAGCCTTTAATCCCCAGCACATTCCAAGCACCTACCCAATAGTATGCTCTAATCTGGGTGCAAGGAATACAGAGGCAGATGACACAATGCCTGGCCTGGAAGGTTCGCTCAGACCTTTACAAGAAGCTAATAAATCTTAAGCCTAAATGCCCCTCACTTACATGGCCTCCTGGGAGAGCAGTTGCTAAGAGTTATGGAGAGGGGAAGCCAGCTTGAGATTAGGAAGCAAACCTGTGTAAGCATTTCTAATAAACTACCTAGAGATCTATGGAGAATCTGAGTCTCCAAGTCCCTAGTAATGTGTTCTGATTTGTCGTTTTAATTATTGGTTTTGTGTATTTTTAAGGCCCCCAAACGGTATATAAGTTTCACCTCTACAGAAACTGGATCATCCCCATTGGGAGGGTGGCTAAACAAGTAAAGGTGACCCCAGTACAGAATGGTGGAGACTAAAACCGCCCAGAAAAGGAACAGGCTGTGTTCAGGTTTGAAAAACTAGCAATAGAAACCATAGTTTGAGGAATAAAAGAAGTCTTCTGTTGTTGGAGGGTCCACCATGAGTTGAAGATCTCAAGGCTAGAGTAGTTGCCCTTCAGCCGTTTTAAAAGTAAATGAGCAAAGAAGAAATTGCATTGCCCTGGTATCCCCTTCCCTTTAAATTCGGGCATTTCCTGCCACCTCAGAAGGTACTTCAGTCTACAGGAGCTACGCCAAAGCCAGGTTCTTTACCGTTAAAACTTGCTAATGGCCACACAGTTCTCACGTTTTGCCTAATTAAAACCTGTTTTTTCTTCAAAGACAAGTACCAGGTGCTACCTATGAAAGGGTACTGGGAATAAAAAGAGTGGAGGCAGCAAGGAACAGCCTTTGAAAAAATGAGAGCAGGGACATATTTGTACATTATACACCCATGTTCATAGCTGCTTATTCACAGTAGCTAAAAGGAGGAAACGACTCACATGTCCATTGACAAATGGGTTTTCCAAATTTAGTGTACACACACATCAGTACATTATATAGCCTTGAAAAGGCAAAGGAAGGCCAGGTGTGGTGGCTCACACCTGTAATCCCAGCACTTTGGAAGGCCAAGGTGGGCTGATCATGAGGTCAACAGTTCAAGACAAGTCTGGCCAGCATGGTGACACCTCCATCT
This sequence comes from Sapajus apella, assembly GCF_009761245.1. Classification (NCBI taxonomy): domain Eukaryota; kingdom Metazoa; phylum Chordata; class Mammalia; order Primates; family Cebidae; genus Sapajus; species Sapajus apella. The sequence goes on from NW_022436941.1 coordinate 7,787,527, forward strand.
CTACTAAAAATACAAAAATTATGTCATCACCTTCGACCTTCAACCATGAGCTTTTAGAAAAAAAATTAAAAGCCGGGCGCGGTGGCTCAAGCCTGTAATCCCAGCACTTTGGGAGGCCGAGGCAGGTGGATCACGAGGTCAAGAGATCGAGACCATCCTGGTCAACATGGTGAAACCCTGTCTCTACTAAAAATACAAACATTAGCTGGGCATGGTGGCACGTGCCTGTAATGTAATCCCAGCTACTCAGGAGGCTGAGGCAGGAGAATTGCCTGAACCCAGGAGGCGGAGGTTGCGGTGAGCCAAGATCGCGCCATTGCACTCCAGCCTGGGTAACAAGAGTGAAACTCCGTCTCGGAAAAAAAAAAAAAAAAAAAAAAAATTTAAAAAACAAAAAATTTCCGGGCACGGTGGTGTATGCCTGTAATCCCAGCTACTCAGGAGGCTGAGGCAGGAGAATCGCTTGACCCGGGAAGGCAGAGATGCAGTGGGCCGAGAGCTCATCACTGCACTCCAGCCTGGTGACAGAGCAAGACTCCGTCTTGGGGGGGGGCGGAAAAAAAGCTAAGTGAAAAGCCAAACACAAATCAAAAAATTTAATATTTTTTAAAAATATTTTAAAATTTAATAAGGGCTGGGCACGGTGGCTCACGCCTGTAATCCCAGAACTTTGGGAGGCTGAGGTGGGCAGATCACGAGGTCAAGAAATCAAGACCATCCTTGCCAACAGGGTGAAACCCAGTCTCTACTAAAAATACACAAATTAACCAGGCGTGGTGGTGCACCTGTAGTCCCAGCTACTCAGTGTAAGGTCTTTTTGGCTGACTGATGGTGCCATGGATGCCATGTTAACCTCTGACCTGCACAGGCACTCCAGATGAGTTCCTGGAAACTCTGAAGTAACTGGAAGACCATGAAAAGAGAAAGAAATCATCAACCCCTGCTGCGCCTGCTTAACTTTGAGACTTTCTCTAATGTTCCTTATTCCTAATTCGTAATTGATAAGGCCATTGGACTCTGTAACCCATCTTTGTCAGCCTCGTGACTCCACGCCCTACAACTCCCTCCCAACTTGCAAAACACTGCCCTAAACTGTAACTTTCCACTGCCCACCCCAAACCTGTAAAACCAACTCCTATCCCACTGCCGTTCGCTGACACCCTTTTCAGTCTCAGCCCGCCTGCACCCAGGTAAATAAACTTGCCCACACAGAGCCTATTTGGGGAGTCTCTTCACCCAGCACTCGAGTTTTAACACTTAGGAGACTGAGGCAAGGAGAATTGCTTGAACCCAGGATGTGGAGGTTGCAGTGAGCGGAGTTCGTATCACTGCACTCCAGCCTGGCAACAGAGCAAGACCATCTCAAAAAAAAAAAAAGAAAATGTAATACGGTTCCACTTGTATCAGGGACCTAGAATAGACAACTAGATTAAAGACAGAAAAGCGTTTCACAAGTAGAGTGAAATGGAGAGTTTAAGGGATAGAGTTTCGGTTTGGGAAGATAAAGTTCGGGAGGTAGATTCTGGTGATAGTTGTGTAACAATGTGCATAACTCAGTGACACTGATTTATACATTTAAAATAATTAAAATGATAAATTTTATGTCTATTTTAATGACAATCTTTTAAAGTTTTTTTTTTTAAGTTAGATTGACCTTGACCTTCCTTCCTCTGTCTTTCTCCTACCTAGGGGGATATCGATAATATTAAGCATACTATTGACCTTAATTATGACAGAGTCCTAGCTCCATCTGTTTATCTCAGTGATTAATCACTGAGCAAACAGCCCAGGCTGCCTAGGCTAAAGTGTCCAGTGGACCTAAAAGATCGCTATGTCTGTGTTACTCCCTGTTTCTGCCTTCCTTCTATTGGAAGACCTCCCTAACTCTTAGCTAAGTTGACGAAAAGTACACCCATATCTTACTATGTTCCAACTTCATTCCTCAGCTGCCTTGTTTGCCTTGCTACTGCTTTCAGTTTAAAATACCACCAGCCCTATCAATCTTTTTAATGATTTGTCCTTCTCAAAATAAAACATAACTAACATCAGTCACAGAGAGTACTCATCCTGCTATAAATAGTTTCCTGGATCATCAAACTTATAGCTCAAGAGACTATTCTGGGATATTTAAATAAATGAAGTCAGGAAAAGGTTATTTGAGAATCCTGAAGAATCTAAGGTGGCAAGTTTCCAAGAATCACAATTGTGAACCAACAAAGTGTCTAGAATATTTAATGTTGGAGACACTGTGATCGCAGGACAAATTCTTTCATTTGGCAGAGCATCTTAAGTATTTTAGAAGCAGGAAGTTGTTAAATGCCACTCTGGAATACAATGATTAAATTTAGTCCTAAGTAATCACAGGTGTTTTCTGGTTTTTGTTCTTTTTTTTGTTTGAGACAGTCTCCCTCTGTTGCCCAGGCTGAAGTGCAGTGGAGTGATCTCAGCTCACTGCAACATCTACCTTCTGGGTTCAAGCAATTTTCCTGCCTCAGCTTCCAGAGGAGCTGGGAATAAAGGTGCACACCACCATGCCCAGCTAATTTTTGTATTTTTAGTAGAGACTGGGGTTTCACTGTATTGGCCAGGCTGGTTTCAAACTCCTGACCTTGTGATCCACCCACCTCACCCTCCCAAAGTGCTAGGATTACAGGCATGAGCCACTCTGCCCAGTCAGGAGGTGTTTGTTTTTAAATATATAGTGTTCATAGGCTGCCCACCAAGAGACAAAAGTTTCTCCACCAGCTGGGGACTCATATTTTTCCCTGAGAAGTATCCAGTGGACTCCTGCCCTACTCTTTGGAGCAGCTTCTGCAATTTTTTGCTTCACAGGGAAACTACATGCTCAGGTAATGGTGGTTTTCTGGCCTCGCTGATCTTACACTGAGTGGATCAAAGCCTTTAGTCAAAGTAACAACCCTTCCTTAAACTCTGAAACCGATAAGGTTAAGGAACTTGTTCAAATTTACACAACTTTCTCACAGCTACACTGCTGCTCTTTTTCTTTCTTTTTCTTTTAGATGATCTCGTTCTGTCACCCAGCTGAGTTCAGTGGCGCAGTCATAGCTCACTGCAGCCTGGGCCCAAGCAATCCTCCCACCTAGCCTCCTGAGTAGCTAAGACTACAGTCATGGGTTACATGCAGCTATTTTTTTCTTTGTAGAAGCGAGGATCTTGTTGCCAGGTGCAGTGGTTCACACCTATAATCCCAGCACTTTGGGAGGCCAAGGCGGGTGGATCACCTGAAGTCGAGTTTGAGACCAACCTGGCCAACATGGCAAAACCCCATCTCTACTAAAAATACAAAAATTGGCTGGATATGCTGTCGAGTGTCAGTAATTCCAGCTACTCAGGAGGCTGGGGCAGGAGAATCACTTGAACCCAGGAGGCAGAGTTTGCAGTGAGCCAAGATGGCACCACCACTTTTTAACCTGGGTGACAGAGCAAGACTCCATCTCAAAAAAAAAAAAAGAAATGGAGGTCTCACTATGTTGCTCAGGCAGTTCTTGAATTCCTGGCCTCATGCAATTCTCCTACCCCAGCCCCCTAAACTGTTTCACAGGACAGTGTTTGTTCTAGGAGATATCAGTGGATTAATATTACCATTTCTAAGGCTCTGAGAAGTCCTGCGGAAAACCTCTTTAACTTTGTGTAAACATAAATACAAATTGAAATATAAGAAATAATGGGGCCCGGGCTTGGTGTCACACACCCGTAATCCCAGAGCTTTGGGAGGCCGAGGCGGGCAGATCATGAGGTCAGGAATTCAAGACCAGCCTGGGCAACATGGTAAAACCCCGTCTCTGCTAAAAATACAAAAATTAGCTGGGCGTGGTAACGCGTGCCTGACCCAGCTACTTGGGAGGCTGAGGCAGAAGAATTGCTTGAACTCAGGAGGCGGAGGTTGCAGTGAGCCGAGATCATGCCACTACACTCCAGCCTGGGTGACAGAGCAAGACTCCATTTCAAAAAAAAGAAATACTGGGTTAACAAGTAGAAGAACATAGTTTAGTCTCCTTTTTTCACTCCAGCATTTTTCTTTTGCTTTTTTTTTTTTTAATTTTATTGCATTTTAGGTTTTGAGGTACGTGTGAAGAACATGCAAGATTGTTGCATATGTACACACGTAGCAGTGTGATTTGCTGCCTTCCTCCCCATCACCTATATCTGGCATTTCTCCCCATGCTATCTCTCCCCAACTCCCCAACCCCCGCTGTCCCTCCCCTCTTTCCCCCTGACAAACCACGCTGTGTAGTGCTCCCCTCCCTGTGTCCATGTGTTCTCATTGAAGTCTTGCTCTGTCTCCTAGGCTGGGGTGCCGTGGCGTGACCTTGGCTCGCTGTAAGCTTTGTCTCCCAAGTTCAAGCAATTCTGCCTCAGCCTCCTGAGTAGCTGGGATTACAGGTGCTCACCACCATGCCTGGCTAATTTTCGTATTTTTAGTAGAGACAGGGTTTCACTATTTGGCCAGCTGGTCTCGAACTCCTGTCCTCAAGTGATCCACCCACCTCAGCCTCCCAAAGTGCTGGGATAACAGGTGTGACCCACCGTGCCTGACCACTCAAGCATTTTTGTAAGCATAACGATTTTTTTTTTTTTTTTGACACAGGGTCTCACTCCGTTGCCCAGGCTGGAGTGCAATGGCGTGATCATTGCTCACTGCAGCTTCAACCTCCCAGGCTCAGGCCATCTACCTGCCTCAGCCCTCAGAGTAGTTCAGACCACAAGTGCATGCCACCACACCTACCTACTTTTTTAATTATTTGTATGTATGGGGTCTCTCTATGTTGCCCAGACTGAACTACAACTCCTGTGCTCAAGTGATCCTCCCACCTTGGCCTCCTAAAGTACTGGGATTACAGGCGTGAGCCACCATGCCTGGCCCATAATGCTCTTTTGATATAAAAACTACCAGCACAGTTCACTTCTAACTCCAAATTGGCTGAAATCCCAAGGTCTTTACTCCTCTCTGGCTATCAAACTATCTCCTTACACAACAGCACTATGAGCTCACCCAGGGATCTTTTCTCTTAAGCCCATTTTTTTGTCCTTATACAAGCTGGTTCACTTAATGTGTATGGCTTGCAGTGTCATTAGCAGTCCCAGCTCTTTCTCTCTTTGTAACTTTTAAATGCTGGGGGGAACACTCCACAGATTTTTCTGGGCCACATAAGCTGACATTATTCTGAAATTTTAACTCTTTCCTCTAGGTCCCTTGATCACCAGTGATTTTCCTGGCATGACTCACATTTTCATTGCCTCCAACTCTCCTCAACTAGCCCAGACTAGGTCTTTTTCCACCTCTAGCAGCTAACATTCCAACTCCACACCCAAGTCCTGCCTGTTGGCCTAGTCTGCTGATGTCAAGCATGACTCCCCGCTCAGCCCAGCTCTGCTCTGGCCTGGCCTGGCCTGGCCCTGTCTTTTCCGTGAGTATAGAGGCCCCCACAGGAAACTATATGGCAGTAACGGCAGCTGTCATCTCATTCCTGCAACTTAAAAACTTTTTTTTTTTTTTTTTGCAACAGAGCAAGACTCTGTTGCCAGGCACCAGGCTGGAGTGTAGTGGCGCGATCTGAGCTCACTGCAACCTCCACCTCCCGGGTTCAAGCAATTCTCCTGCCTCAGCCTCCCGAATAACTGGGACTACAGGTTCGTGCTACCATGCCCAGCTAATTTTTGTATTTTTACGAGAGACAGGGTTTCACCATGTTGGCCAGGATGGTCTCCATCTCTTGACCTCGTGATTCACCCGCCTCAGCCTCCCAGAGTGTTGGGATTACAGGCGTGAGCCACCGTGCCTGGCCCGACCATTTTTCATTTTAACCATCACATTCATCAAGACTCAGTGTATGCTGTGCTGGTTTCCCTTCATCTGAAGGGCAGCTCATCTCTCTCAGGGCACAGTGTGCTTTGTTTCTTGCTCTACGACTCAAAGACAATGATTTTAAAGGCCCTGTGGCCACTGATAATAATTTACTTTTCCTCATTAAAAGGGAATCAGAGTGTGAATATTTGGTTTTGTTTTGTGAATATTTGTTTTTTGTTTTTTTGTTCTTGAGACAGTTTCACTCTTGTTGCCCTGGCTGGAGTGCAACGGCAAGATCTCTGCTCACTGCAGCCTCTGCCTCCCGGGTTCAAGCGATTCTCCTGCCTCGGCCTCCCAAGTAGCTGGGACTACAAGCGCTCACCACCACACCTCACTAATTTTTTTGTATTTTTAGTAGAGACAGGGATTCACCATGTTGGTCAGGCTGGTCTAGAACCCCTGACCTCAGGTGATCCACCCACCTCTGCCTCCCAAAGTGCTGGGATTACATGCTTGAGCTACCGCACCTGGCCCCAAGTGTGAATATTTGTAATTTGATAAAGAAGCAAATTGTAATTTGCTTCTCCTCTGTGTGTATTACCTCTTTTGACTAAAGGTGTCGTTGCTGGCAGCAGAACCATCCCATCAGAACTACAAGAGAGGACACAATGTAATGAAACAGTGATAATTAGAACAGGCACTAGAAAACATAAGGCTAATCCAGCGGACCAGAAATAAGAGTCAAGAAAGAAATTCAAGTATGAGAATTTTATTTTATTTTTATTTTTAAAGATGAGTTTTCACTATGATGGCCGGGCTGGTTTTGGACTCCTGACCTCAGGTGATCTACCCACCTCAGCCTCCCAAAGTGCTAGGATTACAGGCGTGAGCCACCGCGCATGGCTCAAGTATGAGAATTTAGGCCGGGTGCGATGGCTCACGCCTATAATCCTAGCACTTTGGGAGGCCGAGGCGGGCGGATCACAAGGTCAAGAGATCGAGACCATCCTGGTCAACAAGGTGAAACCCCGTCTCTACTAAAAATACAAAAAATTAGCTGGGCATGGTGGCACGCACCTGTAATCCCAGCTACTTGGGAGACTGAGGCAGGAGAATTGCTTGAACCCAGGAGGCAGAGGTTGCAGTGAGCCGAGATAGTGCCATTGCACTCCAGCCTGGGTAACAAGAGTGAAACTCCATCTTGGGGTTAAAAAAAAAAAAAAAGTATGAGAATTTAGTCTCTTAAAAAAAAAACAAAGATTAAAAAGGCTGGGCATAGTGGCTCATGCCTGTAATCCGAGCACTTTGGAGGCCAAGGCAGGCAGATCACCTGATGTTGGGAGTTCAAGATCAGCCTGACCAACGTGGTGAAACACCGTCTTTAAAAAAAAAAGAAAGAAAAAAAGTGAGAATTTAGTCTATGATACATGGCATTTCACTTAAGTGCAGAAGGGGGATGATGTTGAAACATTAGCTAACACCTTGGGAAAAATGCTAGTGCCCCACCTCAAGCTATATCTAAGAACATATTTCTGATAAATGAAATATTTAATGGTTTACAAATTAAATTTCAAAAATAAAACCATATAATACAAAAAAGGTGAATATATGTACAAATGCATATATATTTACATAAACACACACATATAGTGAACTTTGGTAAGCATAACACCACTAGACAAAAACAATTAAAGAAAAGATAGAAAAAATGAATAAAAGACCGGGCATGGTGGCTCACGCCTCTGGGAGGCCGAGGTGGGTGGATTACCTGAGGTCAGGAGATCAAGCCCATTATGGCCAACATAGTGAAAGCCCTTCTCCACTAAAAATACAAAAATTAGATGGGTATGGTGGTGAGCACCTGTAGTCCCAGCTACTTGTGAGGCTGAGGCGGGAGAATCGTTTGAACCCAGGAGATGGAGGTTGCAGTGAGCCGAGATCATGCCACTGCACTCCAGCTCCAGCCTGGTGACAGAGTGAGACTCCGTCTCACACACACACAAAAAAAAATAGCTGGGCATGGAAGTGGACACCTGTAATTCCAGCTCCTCGGAAGGATAAGGCAGGAGAATCTCTTGAACCCAGGAGGTGGAGGTTGCAGCAAGCCAAGATTGCACCATTGCACTCCAGCCTGGGCAACAAGAGCAAAACTCAGCTGGGCACGGTAGGTCACACCTGTAATCCTAGCACTCTGGGAGGCCGAGGTGGGTGGATCACCTGAGGTCAGGAGTTCAAAACCAGCCTGGCCATTGTGGTGAAACCCCATCTTAAAAAAAAAAAAAAAAAAAAAAAGAACAAAACTCTGTCTCAAAAAAAAAGAAAAGAAAAATGAATACAAAAAAAGACTATAAACAAACAGCAATAAATACAAAAAACATTACTCAAAATTTGGAGATGTGGCAAAATTATTGCTTGTCCTTTCTTATTTTTGTTTAATTATATATTTTTTTATTTTTTTAAGAGATGGGGTCTCGCTATGTTGCCCAGGCTGGTGTGCAGTATCTGTTCACAGGTGTGATCCCACTACTGATCAGCACGGGAGTTTTGACCTGCTCTGTTCTTGACCTGGGCCGGTTTACCCCTCCTTAGGCAACCTGGTGGTCCCCCACTCCCGGGAGGTCACCATATTGATGCTGAACTTAGTGGGGACACCCCATTGGCATAGCGCACTGCAGCCCAGACCTCCTGGGCTCAAGCGATCCTCCCACCTCAGCCTCCGGAGTAGCTGGGACTACAGGTACGCATCACCGCGCCCGGCTTGCCCTTTCAGTATCTTACTAAAACGTTGTCTAATGAGTCCGTTTAACAGTCATATGATTCTCAAAGAAAATGTAACTAACTTGGCTCCTCCGGTGATCGCAGCCTCTGGGACCAGGGTGGCTCCGTCAGTGCTCCACCTCACCATGACTTCCTACAGCTATCGCCAGTCGTAGTCCACGTCGTCCTTCAGGGGCCTGGCCGGCGGCTCTGTGCGTTTTGGGCTGGGGGTCGCCTTTCGCGCGCCCAGCATGCACAGGGACTTTGCAGCCGCGGCGTGTCAGTGTCCTCCTCCCGCTTCGTGTCCTCGTCCTCCTCGGGTGGCTACAGCGGCGTCCTGGCCGCGGCCGATGGGCTGCTGGCGGGCAACGAGAAGCTCACCATGCAGAACCTCAACTACCGCCTGGCCTCCTACCTGGACAAGGTGCGCGCCCTGGAGGCGGCCAAAAGCGAGTTGGAGGTGAAGATCCGCGACTGGTACCAGAAGCAGGGGACCCGGCCCTCCCACGACTACAGCCACTACTACAAGACCATCCAGGACTTGCGGGACAAGATTCTTGGTGCCACCATTGAGAACTCCAGGATTGTCCTGCAGATCCACAACGCCCATCTGGCTGCAGATGACTTCCGTACCAAGTTTGAGACGGAGCAGGCTTTGCGCATGAGCGTGGAGGCCAACATCAAAGCCCTGCGCAGGGGGCTGGATGAGCTGACCCTGGCCAGGAGCGACCTAGAGATGCAGATCGAAGCGCTGAAGGAAGAGCTGGCCTACCTGAAGAAGAACCATGAGGAGGAAATCAGTGTGCTGAGGGGCCACGTGGGAGGCCAGGTCAGTGTGGTGGTGGATTCGGCTCCGGGTGCCGATCTTGTCAAGATCCTGAGTGACATGCAAAGCCAACGTGAGGTCCTGGCGGAGCAGAACCGGAAGGATGCTGAAGCCTGGTTCACCAGCCGGAGGAAGAACCGAACCGGGAAGTCGCTGGCCACAAGGAGCAGCTCCAGATGAGCAAGACCGAGGTCACTGACCTGTGGCGCACCCTCCAGCGTCTTGAGATCGAGCTGCAGTCACTGCTGAGCACGAAAGCCGGCTTGGAAGGCACACTGGCAGAAACGGAGGCGCACTTTGGAGGCCAGCTGGCGGAGATCAGCGGTACTGAAGCCCTGCTGGGCCATGTGCCGGCTGATAGTGAGCGGCAGAATCAGGAGTACCAGCGGCCCATGGACGTCAAGTCGCAGCTGGAGCAGGAGATCGCCACCTACCGCAGCCTGCTCGAGGGTCAGGAAGATGGCTACAACAACCTGTCCGCCTCCAAGGTCCTCTGAGGAGGCAGCGGGCCCCAGGCTTCTGCTGTCCTTCAGAGGGTGTCTCCTGGGTGGGGAGATGGGAATGAAGGGACCCTTACCCCTGCCCTTCCCCTGACCTGTCAATAAAATGTTATGGTTCAAGGGGAAAAAAATGTAAATAACTTGCCATTTTCTTTTTTTTTTTTTTTTTTTTTTTTTTTTTTT
>NW_022436941.1:7797701-7799272 GCF_009761245.1 Sapajus apella
CTCCCAAAGTGCTGGGATTACAGGCTTGAGCCACCGCGCCCGGCCTTGTAACTTGACATTTTCTATTAAGGCTAGACAAAAATTAGATGTTAACTTATAGATTGCTAAATTGCAAATAATTTTTGTATGGTAGAAATGTTAATTTTTTTTTTTTTGAGACAGAGTTTCGCTCTTGTTACCCAGGCTGGAGTGCAATGGCACGATCTTGGCTCACCTCAATCGCCGCCTCCTGGGTTCAGGCAATTCTCCTGCCTCAACCTCCTGAGTAGCTGGGATTACAGGCATGCGCCACCATGCCCAGCTAATGTTTTGTGTTTTTAGTAAGACGGGGTTTCACCATGTTGACCAGGATGGTCTCGATCTCTTGACCTCGTGATCCACCTGCCTCGGCCTCCCAAAGTGCTGGGATTACAGGCATGAGCCACCGCACCCAGCTTTTTTTTTTTCTTTTTTGCCTTGACCTCTCAACCAATCCTACTGCCTCAGCTTCCGGAGTAACTGGGACTACAGGCTCATGCCATAACGCTTGGTTAATTTTTTTTTTTTTTTTTTTGCAGAGACAGGATTTCTCTTTCTTACCCAGGCTGACCTTGAACTCCTGAGCTCAAGGAATCTGCCTGCTATATCCTCCCAAAGTGCTGCAATTACAAGGGTAACTCACCTTCCATGCCCAGCTGAGATGTAAATTATTTGTGTCTGGTAGAAAAAATATTCCCCACTGGGAGCAGTGACTCACGCCTGTAATCCCAGCACTTTGGGAGGCTGAGGCAAGAGGATCACTTGAGGTCATGAGTTCAAGACCAGCCTGGCCAGCTTGGTGAAATCCCATCTCTATTATTAAAATACAAAAATTAGCTGGGTGTGGTGGCAAGCACCTGTTATCCCAGCTACTCAGGATGCTGAGGCAGGGGAATCGCTTGAACTTGGGAGGCAGAAGTTGCAGTGAGCCAAGATCGAGCCACTGCACTCCAGCCTCAATGACAGAGTGAGACTCTGTCTCAAAAAAAAGAAAAGAAAAAGAAAAACTATTTCCCAAAATTATGCTTTTATGCTCTGCAGAATAACGAGTTTTGTATCTAATTTAGAAATCTAACTTCAGCATTCTTTCTTTCACGAGTCTCTAGAATTCTCTATTGAATCAGCTTTGTTCTCCTGCTGGCTCTCTCCTGAATAAGTTAAATAAATCACTGACATATCCTCACTATATATTTGCATATTCTTACCTTTTTAAAACATTATTTTATGACTCAGACATTTCCTTAATAAAATAAAATAGCCGGGCGCGGTGGCTCAAGCCTGTAATCCCAGCACTTTGGGAGGCCGAGGCGGGTGGATCACGAGGTCAAGAGATCGAGACCATCCTGGTCAACATGGTGAAACCCCGTCTCTACTAAAAATACAAAAACATTAGCTGGGCATGGTGGTGCGTGCCTGTAATCCCAGCTACTCAGGAGGCTGGGGCAGGAGAATTGCCTGAACCTGGGAGGCGGAGGTTGCGGTGAGCCGAGATCGTGCCATTGCACTCCAGACTGGGTAATAAGAGCGAAACTCCGTCTCAAAAAAAAAAATAA
>NW_022436941.1:7799372-7807686 GCF_009761245.1 Sapajus apella
CAAAAAAAAAAATAAAATAAAAAATAAAATAAAATAAAATAAAAATAAAAAAATAAAAATTATACTTTGTCCTCAAAGAGTCAGGCATAGTATTAGCTGTGAGCCAGCAGTTCCACTCACAGATGCCTGTATACCCAAAGGAACTGAAAGCAAAGCTCAGATACTTGTGCATCAATGTTTATAGCAGCATTATTCACAATAGCCAAAAGATGGAAGCAACCTGTGTCCCTCAACAGATGAATAAACAAAATGTGCTATATACATAGACTTTTTTTTTTTTTTAGTTTTGCTCTCATTGCCCAGTCTGGAGTGCAATGGCACGATCTTGGCTTGCCCCAACCTCTGCCTCCTGGGTTCAAGTGATTCTCCCGCCTCAGCCACTCAAGTAGCTGAGATTACAGGCATGTGTCACTACACTGGCTAATTTTGTATTTTTACTAGAGACAGGGTTTCTCCACGTTGGTCAGGCTGGTCTTAAACTCCTGACTTCAGGTGATCCACCCGCCTCGGCCTCCCAAAGTGCTGGGATTACAAGCATGAGCCACAGTGCCCAAACTTTTTTTGTTTGTTTGTTTGCTGGAGACAGAGTTTTGCTTTGTTGCCCAGGCTAAAGTGCAAGGGCACAATCTCTGCTCACTCCCAGGTTCAAGCAATTCTCCTACCTCAGCCTCCTGAGTAGCTGGGATTACAGGCACCCACCACCATGCCTGGCTAATTTTGTATTTTTAGTAGAGATGGGGTTTCATCATGTTGGCTAAGCTGTTCTCAAACTCCTGACCTTGTGATCTGCCTGCCTCGGCCTCCCAAAGTGCTGGGATTGAGAGAGATCCAAGATGGCTGATCACTAGCAGCTCAGGATTGTAGCTCCCAGTGAAAGCTCAGAGAACAAGAGGATGCCACACTTTCAGACGAATTTTTGTTGCTCACGCACCAGGAGATTTCCAGCGGAGAAGCCCCACAAGTCACCAGCACGACTCTTGTGGCCGGCGAGGCGGTTTTGGCGCTGCCTTAGTGCGGCGGTTCTTGGTGCAGTCAGAAAAGCACCATCCATCATAACACCACTGTTTTGGCCGGCGCAGTGGGTTGCTCAGATTTTAGCGCTGGGAATCAACAAGCTGGACGTCCACTCAGAAACCCAATTAGAAAGTCGGTAATTATAAAGACCACAGATGGATAAATCTATAAAGAAGGGAAGAAAACAGCCTAAAAAGGCTGAGAATACCCAAAATCAGAATGCGTCTCCCTCTGCAGGGAATCACAGTTCCTCATCAGCAACAGAACAAGGCCTGATGGAGAACGAGTGTGTTCCATTAACAGAATCAGCCTTCAAAAGGTGGATGATAAGAAACTTCTGTGAATTAAAAGAACTTGTTCTAACCCAATGCAAAGAAACTAAGTACTTTGAAAAAAGGTTTGGCAAAATGTTAACAAGAATACACAATTTAGAGAGGAATATAAGTGAATTAATGGAGCTGAAAAACACAACAGGAGAACCTCGCAAACTATGCACAAGTTTTAACAGCCGAATTGATCAAGCAGAAGAAAAGATATCAGAAGTCGAAGACCAACTTAATGAAATAAAATGAGAAGACAAGATTAGAGAAAAAAGGATAAAAAGGAACGAGCAAAGTCTCCAAGAAATATGGGACTATGTGAAAAGACCTAATCTACGTTTGATAGGTGTACCTGAATGTGACGAAGAGAATCAATCCAAGCTGGAAAATACGCTTCAGGATATTATTCAGGAAAACTTTCCCAACCTAGCAAGGCAGGACAATATTCAACTCCAGGTAATACAGAGAACACCACAAAGATATTCCTCAAGAAGACCAACCTCAAGGCACATAATCGCCAGATTCACCACAGTTGAAATGAAGGAGAAAATACTGAGGGCAGCCAGAGAGAAAGGTCAGGGTTACCCACAAAGGGAAGCCTATCAGACTCACAGCAGATCTCTCAGCAGAAACCCTGCAAGCTAGAAGAGAGTGGGGACCAATATTCAACATCCTTAAAGAAAAGAACTTTCAACCCAGAATTTTACATCCAGCCAAACTAAGCTTCATAAGCAAAGGAAAAATAAACTCTTTTGTGAACAAGCAAGCACTCAGAGATTTCATCACCACCAGGCCTGCTTTACAAGAGCTTCTGAAAGAACCACTACACATAGAAAGGAACAACCAGTATCAGCCTTTCTAAAAAATACCAAAAAATAAAGAGCATCAATATAATCAAGAATTTACATCAACTAATAGGCAAAACAAACAGCAAACTTAAATAGCAGTATTAAAATCACATATATTATTATTACTTCTAAATTTAAATCGACTAAATCCCCCAATCCAAAGACACAGACAGGCAAAAAAAAGCCAAAACCCATCGGTATGCTGCATACAGACCCATCTGACATGCAAGGATACACAAAGACTCAAAGCAATGGAGAAAGATTTACCAACCAAATGGAGAGCAAAAATAAATAAATAAATAAAAAGCAGGAGTTGCTTTAAAGCAACAAAGATCAAAAGAAACAAAGAAGGATATTACATAGTGATAAAAGGATCAATGCAACAAGAAGAGCTAAAGATCCTAAATATATACACACTCAATACAGGAATACCCAGACATATAAGACTTATAAAGAGACTTAGACTCCCACACAATAATAGTGGGACATTTCAACATCAATATTAGACAGATCAAGGAGACAGAAAATTAACAATTATATCCAGGATTTGAACTCAGATCCGGATCAAGTAAGCTTAATTAATATTTATAGAACTCTCCACTTTAAAGACACAAAATATACACTCTTATCAGTACCACATCACATCTATTTACAGGTTTCAATGAAATATTGGTTGGCTGCTTGTTTGTTATTTTCTTCCCTCATTTTTTTTTTCATGTCTCCATTATTAAGCACAATTATAGGCATACCCATTTTTAGACTGCATTCTAGCCCGGGCAATAAAGCAATACCCCCCTTCTCTCTCCCTCTTCCTCTTTCTTTTTCTTCCTCTCCTTCATTCTTTTTTTCTTTCTTTCTTCTTTTTTTTTTTTTAAAAAAAAAAAACAAAAAAACAAAGTGCTGGGATTGCAGGCATGAACCACCACACCCGGCCATACATAGACCATTATTCAGCCACAAAAATGAATGAAATTCAAATAAATGCTAGAATATGAATAAACCTTGAAAATATTGTTTTGCTTTTGTTTTTGCTTTTGTTTTGAGATAGGGTCTCTGTCTGTCACCCAGGCTGGAGTGCAGTGAAAGGACCTCAGCTCACTGCAACCTCCACCTGCCAGGTTCGAGCAGTTCTCCTGCCTCAGCCTCCCAAGTAGCTGGGATTACAGGCACGGGCCGCCATGCCTGGATAATTTTTTGTATTTTTAGTAGAGAGGAGATTTTATCATGCTGGCCAGGCTGGTCTCGAACTTCTGACCTCAGGTGATCTGCCCACCTTGGCTTCCCAAAGTGCTGGGATTACAGGCATGAGCCACTGCACCTGGCCCTGTATTTTTTTTTTTTCCCCGAGACAGAGTTTTGCTCTTGCTGTCCCAAAGTACTGGGATTATAGCCATTAGCCACCATGCCTGGCCCTGGCCCTGTATTTTTAATAGAGATAGGGTTTCATCATTTTGGCCAGGCTGGTCTTGAACTCCTGACCTCAAGTGATCCACCTGCCTCAGCCTTCTTTCTCTGTAGAACAGACGTCTCTCTCTCCAGACACTGGCTGCCCCTCAGCTCTGAATATACAAGCTTCAGCACCAGCCCTACGCAGAAATGAAAAGTAAAGACCATCAGTTCTAATATAAAATTCTCGGGTAAGTAACCTTGATTGACCCAGGTTGGATCAGTCAAACTAGTTCAGTCAAGTGTGCCTAGCGGTACACGGTCACAATGTCCAGATGTGACCTGGAGCAGGAACAGAGGCAGTGAAGCCTATGTGAAATTAAACCACTAAAAATACAGTCATCTTTCAACTACCCTAGACCCTAGACATCGGAGCCAAGATTACCCAGTTCTCCAAGTTCAGCAAAGCCCCCAGGTGACGTCTGAGTTACAATTTTAAGGGTTAAAAAAAGGAAACCTTGTAGATTTCACCAATAGCAGCCGGATTAAATAAGCTGTGATTACATTCAGCACAATTAACTACTGGTTGGAAATCCAATTATTCACAAAAAGAGAGTTCTGAGATCTTTTTCCCTGTTTGCATTTTCGCTGGTTAGAATGGAAAAGTGAGGATTTAAACACTCTTCTGTGTTCCTTAAGCTCTAAGACTTCCAGGCTATATTTGCTTCTTTCGGCCCAAGGAATCCAATTTCCCTGGAACCTTATTGCAATAGGCTATTTTCTCACCTTACTGATTTAGAGATCCTGAGGCTTTAAGGCTCTTAGGTGGTAGGAACAGGGATTTCTGTGACCTCTAGCCCACATTAAGCCAAATCGGGCCTTGAGGTAGCATGGAAAATTAGGAAGCACCACCAAAAGAATTGTCAAAAACAGAGTAACATGAAATATTACCAACACTTCTTAACATTTGCTGTCTCAGTTTTATAGAATTAAGATTGGAGGTTGGGCGAGGTGGCTCACGCCTGTAATCCCAACACTTTGGGAAGCCGAGATTGGTGGATCATGCTGTCAGAAGTTTGAGACCAGCCTGACCATCTCTACAAAAAATACAAAAATTAGCCAAGCACTAAAAATACAAAAATTAGCCAGTCGGGGTGGCATATGCCTGCAAACCCCAGCTACTCCAGAGGCCAAGGCAGAAGAATCACTTGAACCCGAGAGCCAGAGGTTGCAGTGAGCTGAGATCAAGCCATTGCACTCCAGCCTGGGTGACAGAGCAAGACTCTGTCTCAAAAAAAAAAGATTGGAAAGAGTGGAGGCAATTGTTCTAAGGAAGGAAACATGGGATGTCACGTGAGACTCCTCAGACTGTCTAAAGGCCTAGAAAAAGATTCGTGGCAACTTATGTGCATCATTGTTCTGATGTTAAATTTTATAGTGCCACTATCTAATTTTCTCTGATTTTGAAGAAAAGTTTGATTCTTTTTCTGCTATAGGGAAAAGTTTACAAATTTAGTTCCATTGGAATTAAATTGTGACAGTTTGTCCACTGTGGTGGTGATTTTTCTTGATCTGACCAGTACCCTTCTCTTTACTACGCCACAATACCAGTGGGCATAATCCAAGCTGAATTATTCACAGCAACTGCTCTCACTAGACCACATTGATTGAATCAGGGATAAGCAGATTAGCATGTGACCAAGCACATGGAACTCTCTTCAGAGATGTGTCTCTTTCAGCTGGTGGAATAGTCTTTCTCCTATTTTCACAATGTTGAACTTTATGTAAGTCCTACACTTCTGGAAAACTGAGATGGTTAAGAACTACCCCCCGTCTCCCAACACACGCACCCTTTGTCCCAGCTTACTGCAAGGAATCACTCTTCCAGATAGGACTTAGATAAAACCAATGATGATACCCCTATTTACCTATAGCAAGACCAGACACAGACTCTCCAAATTTTCATTCCTTGTCTTATAGGGGGAACTGTTTGTCCCCCTGAAACTAGCTAGCCATAGAGATATTTCCTGTTCAGCTGACTGAGACTCACCTTGATCACAAAAACAATTTTAACTGTAAAACAGCCCACCTATGAATTATCAACTCCTTCCTAGAAGTGTCAGGCAAAAATACCCTGTCAAGAGTCTGACCTTCAGATCTAAGATGCTTTCCCTATCACAACAGCCTGAATAAAATCAATTTTCTTATTTGCTTGGGTTTTGTCTTTGACAGGCTGTAGAATCATAAAAATGTGTTCCCAAGGTTTCAGTGGCCATATTTTTGGCCAGAGAGGTCTGAAGGAAAGAGACCACTACTTGCAGGGAAGCAGTCGCTAGTTTGTCTTGCCAAAAGGCATCACATCCTTGGTTCTAGGCCGAGGTGCTTAGTCCTCCTGCTCTGCAATCTCTCAGTATCTTCCATTCATTCATTCATTCATTCATTCATTCATTCATTCATTTAGAGACAGAGTATCACTCTGTTGCCAGGCTGGAGTGCAATGGCAAGATTTCGGCTCACAGCAACCTCCACATTCTGTGTTCAAGCAATTCTCCTGCCTCAGTCTCCCAAGTACCTGGGACTACAGGCTCATGCCCCCACACCTCACTAGTTTTCTGTATTTTAGTAGAGATGGGGTTTCACCATGTTAGCCAGAATGGTCTTGATTTCCTGACCTCATGATCCAACTGTCTCGGCCTCCCAAAGTGCTGGGATTACAGGTGTGAGCCACCTCACCCGGCCTTCCCATCCTTTAAATGCACTTTTTTTTTTTTGGCAAGGATTACTTTTAGTTCTGTCACTTGTAATTTGAGGAGCCCTGACTAATGAATCGGTCTACCACATATAAAATTCATGATGCAGGTGCAGTAGATATTTTCACATAAAATGCCAGGAATTAGGCCGGGTGCAGTGGCTCATGCCTGCAATCCCAGCACTTTGGGAGGCTGAGGCAGGTAGATTGCTTGAGGCAGGAGTTCGAGACCAGCCTAGCCAACACGATGAAACCCTGGCTCTATTAAAAAAAAAAAAATTAAAAAGAAAAAAGGAAAAGAAAAAAAATGTCAGGGATTAAAGTATACTTTGAAGATTCATCAATGATAAAAAGCCCTTTCACTGGATCTGGTGGCCAGCACTTATAGTCCTAGCTACTCGGGAGGCTGAAGCAGGAGGATCACTTGAGTCCAGGTGCTCAAGACTAGCCTGTATGGTCTTGAACCTGCAAGACCCTGTCTCTACACCCACCAAAATTAATTTTTTTTAATTAGCCAAGCATGGTGGCACAAGCCTATAATCCCAGCTACTCAGGAGGCTGAGGCCAGAGGATGGCTTGAGCCCAGGAGATCAAGGCTGCAGTGAGCCATGGTCTGTTTGTTTTTTCGAGATGGAGTTTCGCTCTCGTTGCCCAGGCTGGAGTGCAATGGCACGATCTCTGCTCACCACAACCTCCGCCTCCCTGGTTCAAGCAATTCTCTTGCCTCAACCTTCCTAGTGCTGGGATTACAGGTATGCGCCGCCACACCCAGCTAATTTTGTATTTTTAGTAGAGATGGGTTTCTCCATGTTGGTCAGGCTGGTCTTGACTCCCAACCTCAGGTGATCTGCCCACCTTGGCTTCTCAAAGTGCTGGGATTACAGGCATGAGCCACCACGCTGGGCTGCAGTGAGCTGTGAATGTACCACTGCTCTCCAGCCTGGGTGGCAGGGTGAGAACTTGTCTCTGTGGGAAGTAGAAAACCTCCTCTTCAAAGTTTCCTTTCTTGGTAAAGAATAATAATGATAAATGTCAGAAAAAAGAGTCTCTTTTAAAGACTTTCTTCAAAGCCTTCTTGCTTTTTACCAGTGACTCTTTGTTAAGCCCTATTCTGTGTAGCTGTTAGACATGCTCATAGGCACATAGTACATTCTATGTCCTTGTACTTTAACCAAGATATTTATGTTATTACTTTTCTAAGTCCTTTCGCAAGCAACTTCCTATCCCTTCCTTATTTGGACTTCCTTTTTCCTTCTGTTCTCCATTGCTTTTACCTGTTTAGAAAAGTTTTAAGTTGTTAGCCAATTAGGTTTTAGTTTAGATTGTGAAGTCTGTCTCCAACCAACAGAGATAAGACACAGCAGTAAGAATGACCCCAAATTCATAAAGGATAAATATGCCTGCTTTTCCTTTGTTTGTTGTACTATCCTGGCAAGATAGCTAACAGGAGCACCCTTTCTATAGAAAGTAAAGATTGCCTTGCTAAGAGATTCTTTGTCTCGGTGCTGATTTTTCTTTGTGCCACTGAGCATCTGTTTCCAGCATCTCTAAAAACATAACAATAGGCCAGGTGCTGTGGCTCATGCCTGTAATCCCATCATTTTGGGAGGCCAAGGTGGGCAGATCACGAGGTCAGGAGATTGAGACCATCCTGGCTAACATAGTGAAACCCCATCTCTACTAAATATACAAAAAATTAGCCAGGTGTGGTAGCACGTGCCTGTAGTCCCAGCTATTCGGGAAGCTGAAGCAGAAGCATCTCTTGAACCTGAGAGGCAGAGGTTGCAGTGAACTGAGCTTGCGCCACTGCACTCCAGCTTGGGCAACAGAGCAAGATTCTATCTCAAAAAAAAAAAAAAAAAAAGCCAGGCGTGGTGGCTTGTGCCTGTAATCCCAGCGCTTTGGGTGGCCAAGGCAGGCGGATCACAAGGTCAGGAGTTCGAGACCAACATGGCCAATATGGTGAAACCCCATCTCTATTAAAAATACAAAAATTA
>NW_022436941.1:7807786-7812611 GCF_009761245.1 Sapajus apella
CTACTCAGGAGGCCGAGGCAGGAGAGTTGCTTGAACCCAGGAGGCAGATGTTGCAGTGAGCTGAGATTATGCCACTGCACTCCAGCCTGGGTGACAGAGCAAGACTCTGTCTCAAAAAAAAAAAAAAAAAAAAAAAGGAATAAACTGAGGAAGCTGAGATAACCCAAATAAGCAAAGGAAAAGCAAATCAAGTCTAGGTAGGTCTTTTTCTGTCTCTCAACTTTGTTTCTCGTGGCATGTCAACTTCCTTCCCTTCTACTGCAGACTAGTTTAAATCACCAGAGGAGCCAGTAAATCCTGGGCTCAGGATCACACAGCCTTATGATCTATGTCACAGCAAATTATTGCATCAAAGCCCAAAAACTTTAAGGAGCCCAAGCAGCTGCATCTGAAGTTAAGGAAACATGACACAACTTTTAAGCATTTTGTTTTTAGGCATTTTTGGAAAGTGGAAAGAAATTGAAGAAAGCAGCTCTCACCCCATTCCAGGGATTTTCAGGCACTACTCTGGCCTTCATGCCCAGAGGTGGATGGAAGAATCAGTCTTTTTTTCATTTGGAGAATCAGACCTTCTTACCCACAGAGGCCCAGAACGGCCATCTTCAAGTCCCCTTGCATAGCCACTCTTCTTTACAAAATAAGTGGTCACCCTGCTCTAAAATACTCCCCTATTTAGCAAAGTTAGTTAAATTCTTTTTTTATTTTTATTTTTTTGAGATGGAGTCTTGCTCTGTCATCCAGGCTAGAGTGAGGAGTGCAGAGACACAATCTCAGTTCAATGCACCTCCGCCTCCCGGGTTCAAGCGATTCTCTGCCTCAGCCTCCTGAGTAGCTAGGATTATAGGTATGTGCCACCACGGCCAGCTAATTTTTTTGTTTGTTTGTTTGAGATGAGGCTCACTCTGTCACCCAGGCTGGAGAGCAATGGCTTGATCACAGCTCACTACAACTTCTGCCTCCTGGATTCAAGCAAGTCTCCTGCCTCAGCCTCCCGAGTAGCTGGGATTATAGGCACACGCCACCATACCCAGCTAATTTTTGTATTTTTAGTAGAGTTGGGGTTTCACCATGTTGGTCAGGCTGGTCTCGAACTCCTGATCTTAGGTGATGTACCCAACTTGGCCTCCCAAAGTGCTGGGATTACAGACATGAGCCATGGTACCCAGACTTCAGTACATTTTTCAGTTTTGGTACAACTGTAATCTAGGCCCTCTACTCTATAAGAAGGCTGGTCTCGAACTCCCAGCCTCAAGTGATCCACCCACCTCGGCCTCTGCTGGGATTACAGGAGCGAGCTACCAGGCCCAGCCAAGTTAGTTAAATTCTTTTATGCTACTGTAAGAAGAGTTCTTGTTGTTTTATTCCAAGGCATATGAAGGGTAAACCCACACTAGATTTTTTTTTTTTAATTTACTCATTCATTTATTCATTCGTTCAATTCTGTTTTATTCTATTCTGTTCTGTTCTGTTGTATTCTATTCTGTTTTGTTTTGTTTTTTAAGATGGGGTTTCTCCATGATGGCCAGGCTGGCCTCGAACTCCTGACCTCAGGTGATCCACCCACCTAGGCCTCCCAAAGTGCTAGGATTACAGGCGTGAGCCACCGCGCCTGGCCTCCACACTAGATTTTTATACCAGATTCCAATTTTACCAGCTATAGCACTGAGGTTTCCTGAATAGTTACAATAATCAATGGTAAAATATAAAGTGTAAAAAACATTTTTAAAAAAATAATAGCTGCTGGCTGGGTGCGGTGGTTCACGCCTGTAATCCCAGCACTTTGGGAGGCTGAGGCAGGCAGATCACTGCCAGATCAGGAGTTTGAGACCAGCCTGGCCAGCATGGTAAAACTCTACCTCTACTAAAAATACAAAAAAATTAGCTGGGCGTGGTGGCCCATGTCTGTAGTCCCAGCTATCTGGAGGCTGAGGCAGGAAAAGGGCTTGAATCTGGAAGGCAAATGTTGCAGTGAGTCGCGATCATACTATTGCACTCCAGCCTGGATGACAGAGCAAGACTCCATCTCAAAAAAAAAAAAAAATAGCCAGGCATGTTTGATGGCGGGTGCCTGTAGTCCCAGCTACTCAGAGGCTGAGGCAGGAGAATTGCTCGAAACCAAGAGATGGCGGGTGCAGTGACCCAAGATCGCTCCACTGTACTCCAGCCTGGGCAACAGAGTGAGACCCTGTCTCAAAAAAAAAAAAAAAAAAATAGCTGCCAATCTTTCTGGAAAAGCTGATCCTGAATTCCAGGAAAGGTAAAAGATTAGTCCTCTCCCATCTTCTGTCCTGGTGGAGCAGGTTTCCATTGTGCTCAGAGTCTCACAAAGTGTCTCAATGAAAACACTTTCACCAACTTCTGGTGCAGGGCTAGCTATGTAATTCGCAGGACCCAGTGGAAAACTATTAAATAAAACATGAAGGCTCTTTGTTCAAAAGTTATTAGGAATTTTGAGATGGTGATAGCAGACTGTTAAACCAAGTACGGGCCTCTTGAAAGCAGGGAGCTCTGTGTAACTGCATAGTTTGCTACCCATGAAGCAGGCCCTGTTCTCGTGCTCAGCCCTCTAGCCATAGGCACTCATAAAAGGCCAGGGCCAGGACAGACCAAAAACAACCATCCTGACCAAAAGCAGAGAGTCCAGAGAGATGCAACTATCCCTCCAACACATGCCTTTATATCCATCCCTCCTCCAGTTCTTTCAGACATCTTACATAACCAAAAGATGCTGCAGGAGGTGGTCCCAGGATAAAGGCTAGTAAAGTGTTCACTCTTGCCAGATAGCAATTATGTGTAGCTTCTTCATAAATTTTTAACTTTTTCAGCTTCTATCCATTAAGATTTACAAAATTTTAGTATCTGAAATTTAGCCTGGCTCTCTGGACAAAGCTGAAGATCCCTCAAACTCACAGGTCACAATGGGAAACAGCTACATAGGCTGTCTTGCCACTGAGAAAGCAATTTTGTGTGTGTGTGTGTGTGTGTGTGTGTGTGTGTGTGTGTGTGTGTGTGTCTCTCTAGCCCCTATGTAGAACTCTAGGACCTTTTTTTTCTTTTTTGAGACGGAGTCTTATTCTGTGTCACCAGGCTGGAGTGCAGTGGCACTATCTCGGCTCACTGCAACCTCTGACTCCCAGGTTCAAGCAATTCTCTTTCTTCAGCCTCCCGAGTAGCTGGGACTACAGGTGTGTGCTACCACGCCCAGCTAATTTTTTGTATTTTTAGTAGAGACAGGATTTTACCATGTTAGCCAGGATGGTCTTGATCTCCTGACCTCATGATCTGCCTGCCTCTGCCACTCAAAGTGCTGGGATTACAGGCGTGAGCCTATGAGAATTAACAAATTCTCATAGGCTTTCCAGGTTTGCAACCTATTCATTGCAAATAATATCATTCGCTTCTTCCTTTCAGTTTGTTATACCACATTCTGTCTCTTGACTTTTTCTTTTCTTTCCTTCCTTCTTTCCTTCCTTTCTTTCTTTCTTTTCTCTTTCTTTTTCTCTTTCCTTCCTTCCTTTCTTCCTTCTTTCTTTGAGATGGTGTCTTACTATGTTGCCAGAAGGGTCTCAAACTTTTGGGCTCAAGCCATCTTCCTGCCTCAGCCTCCCTGTAGCTGGGATTATAGGTGCATCCCACCATGCCTGGCTGTCTCTTGCCTTTTCAAATTTGCTATAATGCAGTGCCTATTAAAATTGCCTGACAAATAAATCTTAGGGCTTGGCACAGTGGCTCATGCCTATAACTCAGCCCTTTGGGAGGCCAAGGCGGGTGGATCACTTGAGGCCAGGAGTTCAAGACCAGCCTGGCCAACATGGTGAAACTCCATCTCTACTCAAAATACAAAAATATTGGCCAGGCACAGTGGCTCATACCTGTAATACCAGTACTTTGGGAAGCTGAGCCATATGGATCACCTGAGGTCAGGAGTTCGAGACCAGCCTGACCAACATAGAGAAACCCTGTCTCTCCCAAAAAATACAAAATTAGCCAGGGGTGGTGGCGCATGCTTGTAATCCCAGCTACTCAGGAGGCTGAGGCAGGACAATCGCTTGAACCCGAGAGGCAGAGGTTGCAGTGAGCCAAGATTGTACCATTGCACTCCAGCCTGAGCAACAAGAGCGAAACTCTGTCTCAAAAACAAAACAAAACAAAACAAAACAAAACAAAATTATCTGGGCATGGTGGCACATGCCTGTAATCCCAGCCACTTGGGAGGCGGAGACATGAGAATTATTTGAAACTAGGAAGCAGAGGTTGCAGTGAGCTGAGATCGCACCACTGCACTCCAGCCTGGGTGACAGAGCGAGAGACTTTCTCTCAAAAATAAATAAATAAATCTTCGTATTATTTTGCAGAAAACTTGAAAATTTATTACAAAGCTCATCTAGGAAAACAAATGCCTAACAGCAATAAAGTAAACAAGGAAAAACAAGGATTAATTAGCGGTTAAAGACTTGTCTAACTAGATATAAAAATATCCTGTTAAGCCCAGTGATACAGATAACTGCCACAGTACATCTCTGGAAGAAAACAATGTCCAAACTTACTAAATTGGTACATAATTAGTATATCAGAGTAGCATTTCAAATCAACAGAATAATGATGCTTAATAAATTGTTTCAATAAAATAAAAATTAGGACTCAGGATATAACCATAGATACCAAAGTGTTATTGTAATTAAAGAAATACAAGGGGGCCGGGTGCAGTGGCTCACACCTGTAATCCCAGCACTTTGGGAGGCCCAGGCAGGTGGATCACAAGGTCAAGAGATCAAGACCATCCTGGTCAACATGGTGAAACCCCGTCTCTACTAAAAATACAAAA
>NW_022436941.1:7812621-7814061 GCF_009761245.1 Sapajus apella
GGCTGAAGCAGGTGGATCATGAGGTCAGGAGATCGAGATCATCCTGGCCAACATGGTGAAACCCCGTCTCTAATAAAAATACAAAAATTAGCTGGGTATGGTGGCGTGTGCCTGTAATCCCAGCTACTCAGAAGGCTGAGGCACAAGAATGGCTTGAATCCAGGAGGTGAAGGAGGTTGCAGTGAGCTGAGATCGTGACACTGCACAACAGCCTGGTGACAGAGTGAGACTCTACCTAAAAAAAAAAAAAAAAAAAAAAGAAATACAATAAAATGGCCGGGAGCAGTGGCTTACATCTGTAATCTCAGCATTTTGGGAGCCAGAGGCAAGCAGATCACCTGAGGTCGGGAGTTCAAGACCCGCCTGACCAACATGTAGAAACCCCGTTTCTGCCAAAAATACAAAAATTAGTCAGGTGTGGTGGTGCTTATCTGTAATCCCAGCTACCTGGGGGGCTGAGGCAGGAGAATCACTTGAACCCAGGAAGCGGAGGTTGCAGTGAGCTGAGATTACACCATTGCACTCTAGCTTGGGCAACAAGAGCAAAACTCTGCCTCAAAAAAAAAAAACCAATAAAATATTTTAATAATTTTGGGACATAAAAGGCCATTCTAAGTGTGAGCCTAATATAGAAAACCACAAAGAGAAAGATTGTTAAACCTGACTATATAGGTCAGTCTCAGTGGCTCAAGCCTGTAATCTCAGCACTTTGGGAGGT
Organism: Sapajus apella; assembly: GCF_009761245.1. Taxonomy (NCBI): domain Eukaryota; kingdom Metazoa; phylum Chordata; class Mammalia; order Primates; family Cebidae; genus Sapajus; species Sapajus apella. The sequence continues at coordinate 7,813,340 of NW_022436941.1, forward strand.
GAAGGTGAGAGTCTCGCTCTGTCGCCCAGGCTGGATTGCAGTGGCAAGATCTCAGCTCATTGCAACCTCTGCCTCCCAGGTTCAAGGAATTCTCCCTGCCTCAGCCTCCTGAGTAGCTGAGCGTATAGGCACCCGCTACCACTTCTGGCAAATTTTTGTATTTAGTAGACATGGGGTTTCCCCATGTTGGCCAGGCTGGTTTTAAACTCCTGACCTCAAGTGATCCACCCATCTTGGTGTCCCAAAGTGCTAGGATTACAGGCGCGAGCCACTGCACCTGGCCCCACTTCCACAAAAAATTGTTTTAAAAATTAGCCAGGCATGGTGGCACACAAATGTAGTCCCAGCTCCTGGCAAGGATGAAGTAGGAAGATGAAGTAGTAGCTGGGATTACAGGCTTGAGCCACAAAGTCGGGCCTGAAGAAACAACTCTTGAAGAAGTATACTTTAGGGCCAGGCATGGTGGCTCACGCCTGTAATCTCAGCAGTTTGGAAGGCCAAGGCGGCCAGATCACAAAGTCAAGAGATTGAGACCATCCTGACCAACATGGTGAAACCCAGTCTCTACTAAAAACACAAAAATTAGCAGAGCGTGGTGGTGCGCGCTGTAATCCCAGTTACTCAGGAGGCTGAGGCAGGACAATCACTTGAACCCAGGAGGCGGAGGTTGCAGTGAGCTGAGATTGCACTACTGCACTCCAGCCTGGTGACAGAGTGAGACT
>NW_022436941.1:7814161-7817274 GCF_009761245.1 Sapajus apella
AAAAAAAAAAAAAAAAGAAAAATTTTAAACAAATTTAACAGTTTAATTGAGCAAAGAACAATTCACAATGTGGGATACCCTCAGAACCAGTAGAGGTTCAGAGAATACTTTAAAATATAGGTAGGCAGTTTGTATAGTCAGAAAAGGAAAGTGAGATACAAAAACAGATTGATTGGTTACAGCTGTGCATTTGGCTTATTTGTGCATGGTCTGAGCTGTTGGCTGCTTGTAACTGGCTGAAACTCAGCTACCTGTTATAAAAGCATACCCCTAATATAGGCTTGCAATTTGTTTACATATCAAGCTAGGTTGTAGTTCCTCATGTAGTGACTCAACGGAGGCACCCTCAGACCAAATTTACTTTAACAACGATCAGTGGCTGGGCTAGGTTGCTCACACCTATAATCCCAGCACTTTGGGAAGCCAAGGAGGGTGGATCACTTGAGGTCAGGAGTCGAGACCAGACTGGCCAACGTGGTGAAACCCTGTCTCTACTAAAAATACAAAAATTAGCTAGGCATGGTGACGGCTGCCTGTAATCTCAGCTACTCAGGAGGCTGAGGCAGGAGAATCACTTGAACCCGGGAAGGCAGATGTTGCAATGAACCAAGATTTTACCACTGCACTCCAGCCTGGGCCACAGATCGAGACTCTGTTTCAAAAAAAAAGAAAAGAAAAGAAAAGAAAAAGAACAATGATCATACAAAAGGTATTTGACCTCATCAGTAATATATTATATTGGCTTAGTAGATAGGCAATAGTCTAAAAGTTTGATCATTCTGGTGACAAGGCAGGTTAGGTACAATTTATTTAAGGAGCAACAGGAATATCTATCAAAATCAAAAGCGTGCACGTCGGTTGGGTGCAGTGGCTCATACCAGTAATCCCAGCAGTTTGGGCGGCTGAGGTGGGTGGATCACTTGAGGTCAGGAGTTAGAGACCAGCCTGGCCAAAATGACGAAACCCCATCTTTACTAAAAATACAAAAAATTAGCTGGGCGTGGTGGTGGGTGCCTGTAATTCCAGCAATTCAGGAGGCTGAGGCAAGAGAATCACCTGAACCCAGGAGGCCAAGGTTGCAGTAAGCCACTGCACTCCAGCCTGGGCAATAGAGACTCTGCCACAAAAAAAAAAAAAAAAAAAAAAAAAAAAAAATGGCCGGGCGCGGTGGCTCAAGCCTGTAATCCCAGCACTTTGGGAGGCCGAGACCGGCGGATCACCAGGTCAAGAGATTGAGACCATCCTGGCCAACATGGTGAAACCCTGTCTCTACTAAAAATACAAAAATTAGCTGGGTGTGGTGGCGTGCGCCTGTAGTCCCAGCTACTTGGGAGGCTGAGGCAGGAGAATTGCTTGAACCCGGGAGGTGGAGGTTGCAGTGAGCCGAGATTGTGCCACTGCACTCCAGCCTGGCGCCTGGCAACAGAGCGAGACTCTGTCTCAAAATAAATAAATAAATAAACAAATAAATAAAAATGTGCATATCCTTTGACCCAGCAATTCTACTGGGACATCATCTTACGGCTCTTACGGCAACACTGGGGGGTTGTTTAAAAATCTACTCTTTCTATTGTGGTGGTAAATGATCTAACTGTTCATCAATAGGGTGCTGGCTGGATAAAACGGGGAATATCCATGTAATCCATAACATAACAGATAAAAAGAATGAATTAGATTTGTATGTGCGGACATGGGAAAAGATTGTCATAAATACACTGAGGAATGGAAAAAGTAAGCTGGAGAACACAACATGTAACAGCTCACTTTTTTGAAGAACAAGTTGTACTCAAAGGTCACATCATCACCTTCCCTAACTCCTAATCACTCTTTAATCCCTTACCCTGAAATATTTTTCATTACTTAGGCCCGTTGGAAGTCTTCATGCATTGTCTGCAGAAAGTTCCATGTGTACATGGATTTTATTTGTTCAAAGGCTCTATCCTCAGCTCCTGAAACATTTTAAGTGTTAATTTTTTTTTTTTTTTTTTTGAGACGGAGTTTCACTCTTGTTGCCCAAGTTGGAGTGCAATGGCACAGTCTCGGCTCACCACAGCCTCCGCCTACCCGGTTCAAGCGATTCTCCTGCCTCAGCCTCTGGAGTAGCTGGGATTACAGGAATGCTCCACCACACCCGGCTAATTTTGTATTTTTAGTAGAAACGGGGTTTCTCCATGTTGGTCAGGCTGGTCTCGAACTCCTCACCTCAGGTGATCCACCTGCCTCAGCCTCCCAAAGTGCTAGGATTACAGGCGAGAGCCACCGCGCCCAGCTTGTGTTAATTATTGATTGAAAAAATATGGGCCAGGGGCAGTGGCGCACGTCTGTAATCTCAGCACTTTGGGAGGCCGAGGCGGGCAGATCATAGGGTCAAGAGATTGAGATTAAACTGGCCAACATGGTGAAACTCCGTCTCTATAAAAAATACAAAAATTAGCTGGGTGTGGTGGCAGGCGCTTGTAATCCCAGCTACTTGGGAGGCTGAGGCAGGAGAATGGCCTGAACCCGGGAGGCGGAGGTTGCAATGAGCCAAGATTGCTCCACTGCACTCCAGCCTGGGCAACAGGGGCGAAACTCCGTCTCGAAAAAAAAGAAAAGAAAAAATATGGATGACCCAGAAACACGCACACACACACACACACACACACTTCAGAAAGTTATATATATTTCAGAGACTACGGGTTCAATAGAATAACAGCTCCATGAGCTGACATTAGATGTAGGTGCAGCTAAAATATTCTAAAATACTTGTATAGTCCTTTTCTACTTGACAAAGCAGCTTTAGTTATACAGTCCAATTTAGTATTTATAAGAACCCTGTGAAGGCCGGGCGCGGTGGCTCACGCCTATAATCCCAGCACTTTGGGAGGCTGAGGCGGGTGGATCACGAGGTCAAGAGATCGAGACCATCCTGGTCAACATGGTGAAACCCCGTCTCTACTAAAAATACAAAAACATTAGCTGGGCATGGTGGCACGTGCCTGTAATCCCAGCTACTCAGGAGGCTGAGGCAGGAGAATTGCCTGAACCCAGGAGGCGGAGGTTGCGGTGAGCCGAGATCGTGCCATTGCACTCCAGCTTGGGTAACAAGAGCAAAACTCCGTCTCAAAAAAAAA
>NW_022436941.1:7817674-7828947 GCF_009761245.1 Sapajus apella
CTGGGTAACAAGAGCAAAACTCCGTCTCAAAAAAAAAAAAAAAAACCCTGTGAAATACATAAAAAACAGAATTAATGTATGTTTGCGCTCTATGGCTTGCTAAAGTCATTCTTTGTTCTCAATCCTGGTCAACTAATTCCTTTCTATTCTCCAGACTACCTCTAGTTTTCTGAACACTGCAGTTTCATTCGTCTTTGTATGTGTATCCCTCGTTGGAGAATGTTGTCCTCATTTTTCACAGATAACGTTCTTGCTGTTATCATCCTCCGAAACCCTGTTCGGACCGACAATCCGAGACCCACACTGGTCTCCATGGGCCCCTCCTGACCCACCAAGGCCCCCTCCCTGCTGACCCACCAGCCCCTCCCCTCCCGACCTCCCGACCTGCCGACCGTCGGACCCACCAGGCAGCACTAAGATCCTGCCGCGGAGGCTGCCCAGAACCCCTAGAGGCCTGTCTGGCTCCGCCCATGTCTATGGCCTCCAGGTTGGAAGCCCCGCCCTTCCGAGGAGTTCCCAAAACCCTGCGCGGCAGTCTTTGACCACGCTAAAATGGCGACTCCCATGCATCGGCTCATAGCCCGGAGACAAGCGTAAGTAAGGATCCAGTTCAGGCCTACGGGCGGGCTGGGAACGGGGAAACGCGAGTCAGCGGGCTGATTTCGGACCTCTATTGGGACCGGCGGACGATGTCCGTTTCTCAAGTACGCTGCCGAGTCCCGAGGGACTCGGGCCCGGGCGGTAAGTCTGGTGACCGTAGGTTAGTGATTTCGGGGAAGACAGCCGCGTAAAGCCCGCGGCACGGGACATAGCGGAGTTTGAAGACAATTGTCCCATTCGGTTTCCCTGAAGGGAACGCCCACAGTTGGTCACTCAATGGTTTATGCCCCTCCGCCAATTTAAACAGAGATTGAAAGAGTGAGAAAGGAACAGTCATGAGAAGATTTGGAGAACGAGCATCCGGATAGTGGCATAATTGCTTTGAGGCTGAAACTTACTTTTTAAAGAACTGAAAGGTGGCTATTACGCCTAATGAACAAGAGAGAGGGGCAGAAGAGATGTACAGTTGACAAATAATGAGGGGTCACCCCAGATACCCCTTTCTGGCAAAGCTTTTTTCCCAACAGTCTTTGCACATCCAAACATCTGCCTCTTTTTTATAAAATATTTCATGACATCACTATTTGCATGTCTATATGTAGCTCAATGTCTGCTAGTATATATATACATGTGTGTTTGTCTATCTTTTTATATATCTTTAATTCAAATAATCCCTGTCTTTCTCTTCTCCTTTCCATCTACTCTTTCAGGCCTAATAAGAAGAGTTCCTCAAATGTACAGACAGACTTAGGGAGTTAGAGTAGTAAGCTTGGTGAAGGAAGAGGGCTTTGAAGTCAGACAGTTATTATTTTTTCTTTTTTATACAGAGTCTCACTGTGTTGGCCAGGCTGGAAAGCAGTGATACAATCTTGGCTCATTGCAACCTCTGCCTCCCTGATTCAAACGATTCTCCTGACTTAGCCTCCAGAGTAGCTGGGACTGCAGGCGCCCACCACCATGCCCTGCTAATTTTTGTATTTTTAGTAGAGACAGGGTTTCACCATGTTGGTCAGGCTGGTCTCCAATTCCTGACCTCAAGTGATCTGCCGACCTCAGCCTCCCAAAGTGTTGGAATTACAGGCATGAGCCACTGTGGCCCACCATTAAGTCATACAGTTCTGAGATCAAAAATGGGATGATAATACTTAAGGAGAGTGCTAAACGATGTCACTAGAGTCCCATTTCTCCCAGTCTCTCACACCTGCTTTTTGGTTGTTGGCTCCATACTTGGATAGGCTCTCTTCTTTGGTCCCAAAAGGGCTGCAAGTATCCAGGGTCCTTTATATTCTCTCAGCTTCAAGTTGATTGCACTTCTTTGGTCTAGATTGGATTACGTGACCAACCCTAAACGATGCCTGTGGGATTGTGAAGCTCTGATTGATTTAGAGATCTTATTCACCTTTCAGTACAATTGAATGGATGACCATAGCCAATGATGACCGGGGTGGATAGGTCAGAGGAGGTAAATGCAGGATCGGCAAAACCAATGTCCACTGTAAATATTAAATGAAAATAAGACTTAACATCTGAATAATACTGTTATTTCTTGTTTCAGAAGTATCAAAAAGTTAAATGTTTTATTTCTACAATGTGTATTTGGTACATGAGTTATATGATTTGTAAAAGACAAATATTACCTTTACGGAGCTTCTGTTCTTGTTGGTAGGCAAATGTGGCATATTATAAAAACTCTTGTGGTATACAGACTGTAAGTCTACAAGGGATTCAGCAAAGGAGGGCCTTTAGAAGCTTGCAAAGTCCAAGAAAGTTTGGGGGAGGTATTTGGGAGGAAAGCAAGAGAGGAGCCTTTACTTTTCATTTTATATTCATCAAAAAGCTTTAATTTTATTTGCAAGGAGCATATATTACTTCCATAATAACAAATTTAAAATAGTTTTTAAGGCCAGGTGTGGTGGCTAATGCCTGTAATCCCAGCACTTTGGGAGGCCAAGGCAGGTGGATCACTTGAAGTTAGGAGTTGGAGACTGGCCTGGCCAACATGGCAAAACCCTGTCTCCACTAAAAATAAAAAATTAGCTGGACGTAGTGGTGCATGCCAGCTACTCAGGAGGCTGAGGCTGGAGAATCACTTGAACCCTGGAGGCAGAAGTTGCAGTGAGCCGAGATTGCGCCACTGCACTCCAGCCTGGGCAGCAGATTAAGACTCCGTCTCAATAAATAAACAAATAAAATAGTTTTTAAGTTAGTAATGAAGTGAGAAAGTACTATCATCACTCTTTAAAAAAAAAAAAAAAAAAGTCTTTGGACTAATAGAAGAAAAGGAGGAAAAAAGCCTAAATATGAACTCCTCATTCAGTAGATCTTTCAGAGACTTAACTAGTGAGTCTGCTAAATCAATTGGAATGAAATTATTTTTGCCTCATAAGTTGTAATTACATCTACCAATATATGTAAATAAATTATGGAATCTAGGCACTATTTGGGGTCATTTCTTCCGTTAAACCTTATATGAGATTCCAGTACTCCCTCTTCAACATCCAGAGTTGTTATCAAACTTGGCTTGAAGACTTCCAGTAATGTATACTTACCTCCTGAAGTGGCCTGTTGTGTTTTGCAAGTCTATCTAAAAGTTTATGTTGACCTGAAAAGAAATAGTATTTGTACAGTTGACCCCTCTTCTTTCTGACTTCCATGTTTTTGACCCTTGCTATGATTTCAGTTGAAAAACACTGTTTTCTACCTGAATTGTCATCAAGTCAGGGCCTTGCATTGATTTTCTGGACTTAAGTGTCAGACTTACCTTTGTCATTGTTAAATTTCATCTTGTTAGATTCGACAGAGTTGCAGCCTGTCAAGACCTTTTGGATCCTGATTCCGTCATCCATCGTTATTAAGTATCCCTGTCAGCTTTGTGTCACTGCAGGTTTGATAAATATGTACCTTTGTGTCCTCATACAAGGCATTTACAAAAATGTTGAACAAGGCCGGGTGTGGTGGCTTATGCTTGTAATCCTAGCACTTTGGGAGGCTAAGGCGGGTGGATCACGAGGTCAAGAAATTGAGACCATCCTGGCCAACATAGTGAAACCCCGTCTCTACTTAAAATACAAAAATTAGCTTGGCATGGTGGTATGCACCTGTAGTCCCAGCTACTCGGGAGGCTGAGGCAGGAGAATTGCTTGAACCCAGGAGGCAGAGGTTGCAGTGAGCCAAGATTGCACCACTGCACACCAGCCTGGTAACAGAACGAGACTCTGTCTCAAAAAAAAAAAAAAAATGTTGAATAAGACCAAACCATGCAGGCCATCACTGGATCTTTCTTTCTATATATTGCCACTTACTGCATAACAGATTCCATATATTAATTGTATGGTTGTTGCATAAGATTATAATGGAGCTAAAAAATTTCTATTGCCTAGTGACATCTTGATGATCCTGACTCTGTGTAAACCTAGGCTAATATGTGTGTGTCTTAGTTTTTTTTGTTTTTTTTTTTCCCCCACAACTCCCCAATCATCCAGAAACAGGTTTGGCGGGGAATGTGTCTTAGTTTTTAACAAAATAAGTTTAAAAAGAAAAAAAATTAAAAGAAAGCAGCTGATTGAATAAGGATATAAAGAAAGAAAATATTTTTGTACAGCTGTAAATGTGTTTGTGCATTAATTGTTATTACAAAAGAGTCAAAAAGTTTTAAATGTTTCTAAGTTATAAAGTTAGCCAGGCAAGGTGGCTCACGCTTGTAATCCCAGCATTTTGGGTGGCTGAGGTGGGTGGATGACCTGAGGTCCGGAGTTTGAGACCAGCCTGACCAACATGGTGAAACCCCATCTCTGCAAAAATTTAGCCAGGCATGGTGGTGGGCACCTGTAACCCCAGCTACTTGGGAGGCTGAGGCAGGAGAATTGCTTGAACCTGGGAGATGGATGTTGCAGTGAGCCAAGATCATGCCATTATGCTTGAGCCTGGGTGACTGGCAGAGCAAGACTCTGTCTAAAAAAAAAAAAAAAAGTTATCAAATAAAAAAGTTATAGGAAGCTAAGAAGAAAAGAAAATGTATACATTTAAGGTAGCCTGGCCAGGTGTGGCGGCTTATGCCTGTAATCCCAACACTTTGGTAGGCCTAGGCAGGCAGATCACCTGAAGTCAGGGGTTCAAGACCAGCCTGACCAAGATGGAGAAACCCCATCTCTACTAAAAATACAAAAAATTAGCTGGGCTTGGTGGTGCATACCCATAATCCCAGCTACTTGGGAGCCTGAGGCAGGAGAATCACTTCAACCTGGGAGGCGGAGGTTATGGTGAGCCGAGATCACACCATTGCACTTCAGCCTGGGCAACACGAGTGATACCCCATCTCAAAAAAAAAAAAAAAATTAGGGTAGCCTAATGTACAGTATTTATAAAGTCTATGGTAGTGTCATGATTACTGTAACTTTATAATGTGTCTTGAAACCCTGTGTTAGCCTTCTGATTTTGCTCTTGATTCTCAAATGATTCTCCCACCACAACTTCCCAAGTAACTGGGACAGCTGTGAGCCACTACACTCAGCAATTTTATTTTATTTATTTATATATTTTTTGAGACATAGTTTTGCTCTGCGGCCCAGGGTGGAGTGCAATGGTGCAATCTCCGTTCCTTGCAGCCTCTGCCTCCCAGGCTCAAGTGATTTTTGTGCCTCAGCCTCCCAAGTTGCTGGGATTACAGATAATTTTTATATTTTCAGTAGAGTTGAGGTTCGCCATGTTGGCCAGGCTGGTCTTGAACTCCTGACATCAACTGATCAACCTTGGCCTCCCAAAGTGTTGGGATATTACAGGCGTGAGCCACCATTTCTGGCCACAATTTTATTTTTTGTATAGGCAGGGTGTCGCTATGTTGCCCTGGCTTGTCTTAAACTCCTGTGCTCAAATGATCTTCCCACCTCAGTTTCCCAAAGTGCCAGAATTATAGGCATGAGCTACATGCCTGGCCTAGTAGCTCTATTTTCTGGATATCTTAGGTATTTTCTAGACAAACGGTCATCTTTTATGTTCTTTTTTTTGTATGCACTGTTTTTTTGTTTGTTTTTGTTTTTGTTTTTTTGAGACAGAGTCTCACCGTGTTGCCCAGGCTAGAGTGCAGTGGCACAATTTCCACTCACTGCAACCTCTGCCTCCTGGGTTCAAGCAGTTCTCCTGCCTCAGCCTCTTGGGTAGCTAGAAGAATTGATGCACCACCACACCCAGCTAATTTTAGTATTTTTAGTAGAGACAGGGTTTTGCTATGTTGGCCAGGCTAGTCTTAAACTCCCGACCTCAAGTGGTCCACCTGCCTTGGCCTCCCAAAATGCTGGGATTACAGGTGTGAGTCATCGCACCTGGCCGGTATGCACATTTTAAATGTTTTTGTTGCATATCAACAAGTTGCCCTTTGAAAACTTTGTGCCATTTAACATTCTTAACAGCAGTGTCCATATACACAGTGCCTGTTCCCCACTTTTGTCAACAATAGGCATTAAAAAAAAACTTTGCCAATATGGTAAGTGTGTCCTAGTATTTTTGGTATCAAGCTCATTTCATATAAAAAGCCTGCACCATTAAAATACTTCCTTGAGCCTTACCTTGGCAAATAGAAATGAAATATTGTTTGACTAGATAATTCATTTGGATAGAAAGAAATGGTAATCTTGTTTGTTTTGAGATTATGTTTGTTGGGGGCCAGGCGCGATGGCTCATGCCTGTAATCCAAGTACTTTGGAGGCCAAGATGGGTGGATCACCTGAGGTCGGGAGTTCAAGAGACTATGTTTGTCTAACTCAGCAATCTATATGGAAGATTAGTATTTTTAGGGGTGATTTGTGAGTTGTGTTTAAAACATACATATAAACTATGTTAATCATACCTGGGCTTTGTTTTCTCTCTCGCTCTCTCTTTTTTTTTTTAAGAGACAAGTTCTTTTTCTTTTTTTTTTTTTTTTTAAAGACGGGGTTTCACCATATTGGTCAGGCTGGTCGTGAACTCCCGACCTCAGGTGATCCAACCACCTTGGCCTCCAAAGTGCTTGGATTATAGGCATGAGCCACCGCGCCCGGCCTTAGAGACAAGTTCTTACCCTATTGTCTAGGCTGGTCTCAAACTCCTGAGCTCAGGTGATCCTGCCTTGGCCTCCCAAAGTGCTAAGAATATAAGCGTGAGCCACTGCGCCCAGCCTCATACCTGGGCTTTACATGATATTTGTGAATGTTGTATTTCTAACAACAAAAACAAATTCCACAGTGTCTGGTGGATATTTTAATGACTAGGTCCCAAGCTATCAGTTTCTCAATACGGAGAAAACAACCTATGAACCTGAGAAAGAAGGCTATGGCTCCTACCCCCAACACCTTCACATATATTCATTTTTAGGAAAAATCGTGAAAGGCTTTGAAATGGACAGAAAGAAAGATGATTACTAAGTGGTCTGTCTAGTCCACCCTTCCTGGCTATGTGACTCTATGAAGGCCTGCTTCTTTCTTTCTTTTTTTTTTTTTTTTTTTTTTGAGACAGAGTTTCACTCTTGTTACCCAGGCTGGAGTGCAATGGCGTGATCTCGGCTCACCACAACCTCCGCCTCCTGGGTTCAGGCAATTCTCCTGCCTCAACCTCCTGAGTAGCTGGGATTACAGGCAAGCGCCACCATGCTCAGCTAATGTTTTTTGTATTTTTAGGAGAGACGGGGTTTTACCATGTTGACCAGGATGGTCTCGATCTCTTGACCTCATGATCCACCCGTCTCGGCCTCCCAAAGTGCTGGGATTACAGGCTTGAGCCACCGTGCCTGGCTAGGCCTGCTTCTTTCATTGCCAGAAGATGTGGTGGCTCACATCTGTAATCCCAGCACTTTGGAAGGTCAAGGCGAGCAGATTACTTGAGGTCAGGAGTTTGAGACCAGCCTGGCCAACATGGTGAAACCACATATCTACTAAAATACAAAAATTAGCCAGGCATGGTAGCTGGTGCCTGGAATCCCAGCAACTGGGGAGGCTGAGGCAGGAGAATTGCTTGAATGTGGGAGGCAGAGGTTGCGGTGAGCCGAGATCATGCTACTGCACTCCAGCCAGGGTGACAGAGTGAGACTCCCTCTCAAAAAAAAAAAAGAAGCAGTACCTCATGCCTGTAATCCAATCACTTTGGAGGCCAAGGCGGGCAGATCACCTGAGGTTGGGAGTTCAAGACTAGCCTGACCAGCATGGTGAAACCCCATCTTTAAAAAAAAAAAAAAAAAGAAGCAGTGCAATGCAATCACTTCTTTCCCAGTGTCTACTGACCAGTTGTCAACTATTTATAAATTTATTTCAGCATTACTGATTGCCCATATATATGTGTTGTTTGAATTGTCTTTTTTTTTTTTTTGAGTCGGAAGTTTTGCTCTTGTGGCCCATGCTGGAGTGCTGTTGTGGTCTTTGCTAACTGCAATCTCCGCTTTCTGGGTTCAAGCAATTCTTCTGCCTCAGATTTCTGCAGTGGGTATTGCAGTTGTGTATATATTAAATGTGTTTTTCTTCCTGAAAAGCTAATAGTAAGTTCATACAGTGTTTTATTACTGATACCCTTACTATATTACAAATTCAGATAAGCCCTGAAGTTATTTATTTATTTATTTATTTTTGAGGTGTAGTTTTGCTCTTGTTGCTCAGGCTGGAGTGCAATGGCGAGATCTCGGCTCACCACAACCTCTACCTCCTGGGTTCAAGCGATTCTCCTGCCTCTCAACCTCCTGAGTAGCTGGGATTACAGGTATGCAACACCATGCCTGGCTAATTTTGTATTTTCAGTAGAGATGGGTTTCTCCATGTTGGTCAGGCTGGTCTCAAACTCTAGACCTCAGGTCAACTGCACACCTGAGCCTCCCAAAGTGTTGGGATTACAGGTGTGAGCCATTACACCCAGCCAGCCCTGAAGTTATATTCATGGTTTAGACAGTCATTTGTTGAAATTTAAGAATTGCCATTGGGGCGGGGGCGGTGGCTCATGTCTGTAATCCCAACACTTTGGGACGCCCAGGTTGGCAGATCACAAGTTCAGGAGTTCGAGACCAGCCTGGCCAACATGATGAAACATCTCTACTGAAGATACAAAAAATTAGCTGGGCATGGTGGTAGATGCCTGTAATCCCAGCTACTAGGAGGGCTAAGGCAGGAGAATCGCTTGAACCCGGGAGGTGGAGGTTGCAGTGAGCTAAGATTGTGCCATTGCACTCCAGCCTGGACAACAGGTTGAGGCTCAGACTCAAAAAAAAAAAAAAAAAATTACTATTAGGCAAAAAGTTGACTTTTATTATCTTTTAATACGTTACGTAAGTAGTCTCGTCTTAGTTCCAAACCTGAAGCATTAACTCTTCAAATTAGGATTAGCTTAAATTTTGGATAAATGCTTAAAATAATTATTGTCAGGAATACACAATCTGGCCTGTAAGACAGAAATTTGTTAATGAAAAGGCTATAGTAAATAATTTGTTCTCTTAAACCCTTGCCCATTTCAACAGTCATTCATTTTGCAAACATCTACTGAGATCAGTTATGTTTTTAGCAGTTAAAGATGACTGCTGTTGGTCAGTAATAAGAATTCAGATGCCAGGTGCGGTGGCTCACACCAGTAATCCCAGCACTTTCGGAGACCGAGGAGTGTGGATCACCTGAGGTCAGGAGTTTGAGAGCAGCTGGACCAGCATGGAGAAATCCTGTCTCTACTAAAAATATAAAATTAGCCCAGCATGGTGGTGCATGCCTGTAATCCTAGCTACTCGGGAGGCTGAGGCAGGAGGTAGTAGAATCATTTGAACCCAGGAGGCAGAGGTTGCAGTGAGCTGAGATCGTACCATTGCACTCTAGCCTGGGCAACAAGAGCGGAAAAAAAAAAAAAGAATTCAGCATCTCATCATGCAACCATGTTTTTTAAATATATACCTTTTATTTTTAAAACCACCGTGTTTTGAGAAAATGTTAATTTCTGTGTATCATTAGTCCGCATTGTTCCGATTGCTCTAATATGTGGACTAGTAATAATAGCTCTCGTTTGTGTGTTACTTTATGTCAGATGCCTTACTGCTTGCTTTATGTACTTTCCAATCTATAAAATGGAGATACTGCTTCCCAATCTATAGAGTAGATACTGCTCTCAATTCACTGGGTTGTCATAATGGTTGGGTGTGACCACTTATAAGTATTGCTTAAATTTTTGGCACACATCTTGTATAAGCCCTGGTTATGTTTTTAGCTAATTCTCTCAAAGAAAACCTCGTAAAGTAGTTATTAACAGTCCTTTTTTTTTTTTTTTTTTTTTGGAACAGGGTTTCACCATGTTGGCCAGGCTGGTCTTGAACTCCTGACCTGTGATCCACCTGCCTCGGCCTCCCAGAGTGCTGGGATTACAGGTGTGAGCCACCACACCCGGCCTCACTCATATTTTTTTTTAGAGATGAGGTTTCACCTTGTTGGTCAGGCTGGTTTCAAACTCCTGACTTCAGGTGATCCACCCACCTCAGCCTTCCAAAGTCCTGGGATTACAGGCATGAGCCGCCATGCCTGGCTCCTTTTTTTTTTTTTTTTTTTTTTTTTGAGACAGAGTTTTGCTTTGTCTCCAGGCACCAGGCTGGCTGGAGTGCAGTGGCACGATCTCGGCTCACTGCAACCTCCACCTCCTGGGTTCAAGCAATTCTCCTGCCTCAGCCTCCCGAGTAGCTGGGACTACAGGCGTGCACCACCATGCCTGGCTAATTTTTGTATTTTAGTAGAGGCAGGGTTTCACCATGTTGGCCAGGATAGTCTCGATCTCTTGACCTTGTAATCTGCCCATCTCAGCCTCCCAAAGTGCTGGGATTACAGGCATGAGCCACCACATCCGGTCTCTCACTCTTTTTTTTTTTTTTCAAATAGAGACCGAATCTTACTATGTTGGCCAGGGTAGTCTCAAACTCCTGGCCCCAAGCAGTCCTCCTGCCTTGGCCTCCCAAAGTCCCAAGCAGTCCTCCTGCCTTGGCCTCCCAAAGTTCTGGAATTACAGGCATGAGCCTCTGCACCTGGCCAGTATTACCACATTTTTCACAAGAGGAAACTGAGTTCAAAAATCAGTTTGCTCAGCAAAGCATGGTGGCTCACGCCTGTAATCCCAGCACTTTGGGAGCCCAAGGTGGGCCATGGTTGAGGATTACCTGAGGTTAGGAGTTCAAGACCAGACTGGTTAATGTGATGAAACCCTGTCTCTCCTAAAAATACAAAAATTAGCTGGGCAGGGTGGCAGGCCTCTTTAATCCCAGCTACTTGGGAGGCTGAGGCACAAGAATCATTTGAACCTGGGAGGTGGAGGCTGCAGCGAGCCAAGATTGTGCCACTGCACTCCAGACTGGACAACAGAGTAGGACTCTGTCTCAAAAAAAAGGAGAGAGGACAAGGAGGGAGGATTGCTTCAGCCCAGGAGTTTGATACCTGATGAGGCAACATAGTGAGACCTTGCCTCTATTGTAATTTAAAAAAACAAAATCAGTTTGCTAAAGGTCATATAGCTATGTAGTGAAAGAGTAAAGATTTCTTAAAAACTTTAAAGAAGTGCTGGGATGACAGTGAACCACTATGCCTGGACTTTCTTTATATTTTTACTATCTAACTGAGCACTAGAGTTTAATTTTGTCTTTTTTTTTGAGGCAGATTCTTGCTTTGCTGTCCAGTCTAGAGTGCTGTAGTGCAATATTGGCTCAC
>NW_022436941.1:7829047-7852369 GCF_009761245.1 Sapajus apella
TAGGCAATTCTCCTGCCTCAGCCTCCTGAGTAGTTGGGATTACAGGCACGCACCACCATGCCCAGCTAATTTTTTGTATTTTTTAATAGAGACGGGGTTTCACCATGTTGACCAGGATGGTCTGGATCTCTTGACCTCGTGATCCACCCGCCTCGGCCTCCCAAAGTGCTGGGATTACAGGCTTGACCCACTGCGCCCGGCTCAAGTGATTCTTGTGCCTCAGTCTCCCAGGCAGCTGGGACTACAGGTATGTGCCCCGACACCCAGCTACTTTTTTGTATTTTTAGTAGAGACAGAGTTTTGCCATGTTGGCCAGGCTGGTCTCGAACTCCCGGCTTCAAGTGATTCACCCACCTACCTTCACAAAGTGTTGGGATTACAGGCATGAGCCACTGCACCTGGCTGTCTCTTTACACTTTGTATAAATTGGTACAATTTGGATTCTTTTGAGTCTATCTTCTTATATCTTATGTTAAGTGAAGCTGTAATTTATCCTTTTTTATTACCATGAATATTCCGCTGTATTCTGTACCACAAATTTCTGTTATACTTTCTTTTGTTTCTTTTTTTTTTTTTTTTTTTTTTTCTTGGTCTAAAATCTTGTTGAGCCACATCCATCTGTATATGTAACACTAACTTGGTAACGATTTCTTTCTATTAAGTCAGAACTCATTTTACCTAGTGGCTTTACTTGCAATGTATAAGCTGTATTATATAACATTCAAATAAGT
Organism: Sapajus apella; assembly: GCF_009761245.1. Classification (NCBI taxonomy): domain Eukaryota; kingdom Metazoa; phylum Chordata; class Mammalia; order Primates; family Cebidae; genus Sapajus; species Sapajus apella. The sequence continues at coordinate 7,829,779 of NW_022436941.1, forward strand.
AATTGAGGCTGTTGACCTGGGTAATGCAGGTAATCTCAGCACTTTGGGATGCCAAGGAGGGCAGATCACCTGAGTTCAGGAATTCGAGACCAGCCAGGCCAACATGGTAAAAACCCCGTCTCTACTAAAAATACAAAGAGTAGGCCTAGCTCAGTGGCTCATGCCTGTAATCCCAGCACTTTAGGAAGCTGAAGTGGGCAGATCACGAGGTCAGGAGCTGAAGACCAGCCTGGCTAATATAGTGAAACCCTGTGTTTTTCTCACACAAAGGATATACATATTCATCATTAAACACATAGTGAAAATAAGACTATTTCCAAGGCTACTCAGACAAGATAAAACCAACACTGAAAATGAGCTAAGGAACTGGGCAAGGTGGCTCATGCCTGTAATCCCAGCACTTTGGGATGCCAAGGCAGGCAGAACACCTGAGGTCAGGAGTTCAAGATCAGCTTGACCAACATGGGGAAACCGTGTCTCTACTAAAAATTAAAATTAAAAATTAGCAGTGCATGGTGGCACATGCCTATAATCCCAGCAATTTGTGAGGCCGAGGCAGGAGAATTGCCGAGATTGTGCCATTGCACCCCAGCCTCAGCAACAAGAGCAAAACTCCATTTCAATGAAAAAATAAAGAAAATGACATAAGAAATAATATATACAAGATAAGGTATAACCAAAATTGGGGTCATATCTGTGGATATAAATACACACATATATATAATCTGATGGTGATACACATATGGCTAATTTATCTTTTAGTTAAACCCCACATTAACTTAAAGTATACAAACAATTGTAAATTATCTAAAATTATAATACATAAGTAAAACCAACAGACACAATAAACTGATGTTAAGAAATTACACTAAATCTGTTGTACTTTAATGTTACTTCCAAATTTGAGGATGCTGCAAATAATGCTGCTGAGCACAGTGGCTCCTGCCTACAATCCCAGTGCTTTGGGAGGCTGAGGTGGGAAGATTGCTTGAGGCCAGGAGTTTGAGACTGGCCTAGGCAACATAGTGATACCCCATCTCTATGAAAACTAAAAATATTAGCCATGTGTAGTGGGGGCACCCCGTGGTCGCAGCTACTTGAGAGGCTGAGGTGGAAGGATGGCTAGAGCTCAGGAGATTGAGGTTGCATTGAGCCGTGAGTGCTCAAAATGAAAAACATCATACTATGAACATTTTTATAATTCTTCCTCTTCCCTTCTGAACAATGCAATCCAAAGGTATTGGGTCGAATAGAGCACACTAGGTGTCTATGCAGAGGGTCAGCCTGACTTTGAAATATTAGAGCTGAATGTGGGGTCAGGAGAGCACCTGCAGAGGAGCATGAACTGGCTTTCGATGTCAGCAGGTTGCAGAGGACCTCCAGTAGTGGGGAAGTCCAATGCAGTGCAGATCCCAAGTGAAGTGAAGAGGATATGGAGGAGGAGGCAGCCGTGGCACCAGTGGGCAATTGGTTCATAAGGGGAATTGACCAAATAAGTGACCTATTAAGGATAGTGAGAACCAAGTGTATTCCTGAAGAAGGAAGTACAGAAGAGAAAAATAGCCGGCCACGGTGGCTCATGCCTGTAATCCCCAGCACTTCGGGAGGCCAAGACAGGTGGGTCAGCTGAGGTCAGGTGTGCAAGACTAGCCTGGCCAACATAGTGAAACCCTGCCTCTGCTGAAAATATAAAAATTAGCCGGGTATGGTGGCAGGCACCTCTAATCCCAGCTACTTGGGAGGCTGAGGCAGGAGAATCGCTTGAACCTGGGAGGCAGAGGTTGCAGTGAGCCAAGATCGCGCAGTTGCACTCCAGCCTGGGCAACAGGAGTGAAACTCATCTCAAAAAGTGTCAAGATCATGAAAAGCAAGACATAACTGAAGAACTCTTCCCTACTGAAGGAGACTAAAGAAATGTGACAAGTGTAACTCTAGCATTGAACCAAATTTGCTATACAGGACGTTAAGACATTTGATGAAACTTAAATGTGGCCTAAAGAGTAAATAGTAGGAATGTATCAACATTAATTTCTTGGTTTTGATATATAGGAGAAGGTTCTAGTTTACAGAAAATATGCAGTAAAATATTCTGGGTTGATGAGGAATCAAGTTGGCAACCTACAAATGATTGAGGAAAACGTTATTTGAAATGGAGTTAGAACTTTTCTGTCAGGTTGTGACTGTTTGAAAATTTTAAAAGCTATAATACATAAAAGCAATATGGTAAATATTTTCTGGTATAATTGTGCATGGATTTCTATTGCATACAAGTACAATTGCTGGGCCATAGAGTAACATAGAGTAAGCATATCTTTCAACTCTAATAAATAGTTGTGTTTTGTTTTTGTTTTTATTCAAAATAGTTGTACCAATTTGTATTTTTTTTTTTTTATAATATTTTTTTTTTTTTTTTTTTTTTTTTTTTTTTTGAGACAGAGTCTCACTCTTGTTACCCAGGCTGGAGTGCAATGGCGCGATCTCGGCCTACCGCAACCTCCGTCTCCTGGGTTCGGGCAATTCTCCTGCCTCAGCCTCCTGAGTAGCTGGGATTACAGGCATGTGCCACCATGCCTAGCTAATTTTTTTTTTTTTTAGTAGATGAAGTTTCACCACATTGGCCAGGGTGTTCTCAAACTCCTGACCTCAGGTAATCCACCCGCCTCAGCCTCCCCAAGTGCTGGGATTACAGGCGTGAGCCACTGTGACTTGCCCCAGGCCCATTTTTGTACTGTCTTTTCATATTATCTTATTTTTCTGTTATCCTTTTTTTTTTTTTAATTAAAATCTTCCCTACTTGTTCTTTTACAAGGGCATTTTGGCTATTACTGGCCTTTTAAATTTCTGTACACTTTTTTTTCGAGATGGAGCCTCACTCTGTCACTCAGGCTGGAGTGCAGTGGCATGATCTTGGTTCACTGTAACTTCTGCCTCCTGGGTTCAAGCGATTCTTCTGCTACAGCCTCCCAAGTAGCTGGGGACTACAGGTGCATGCCACCACTCCCGGATTATTATTATTATTTTTTTTAGTGGAGATGGGCTTTCACTATGTTACCCAGGCTGATCTCAAACTTCTGACCTCAAGTGATCCACCTGCCATGGCTTCCAAAAGTGCTGGGATTACAGGAGTGAGCCACTGAGCCTGGCTGTGTACATATTTTAGAATGAGCTTGTTAAGTTCTACACCCCAACAAAATTGGGATTTTTATTGGAATTCCTTTGAATGTATACATGAATTTGGGGATAACTGACATTTTTATAATATTGAAACTTCCATTCTCTGAACATGGTATATCCCTTTATTTGTTTAGCTACTTATATAGGTATTTAACTTATCTCAGTAAGATTTGTTTTTTGCATAAAAGTCTTGCACATCCAGCCAGGCGCGGTGGCTCATGCCTTTAATCCCAGCACTTTGGGAGGCCGAGGAGGGCGGATCACGAAGTCAAGAGATCAAGACCATCTTGACCAACATGGTGAAACCCCATCTCTACTAAAAATATAAAAAATTTGCCAGGCGCGGTGGCTCAAGCCTGTAATCCCAGCACTTTGGGAGGCCGAGGCAGGTGGATCACGAGGTCAAGAGGTCGAGACCATCCTGGTCAACATGGTGAAACCCCGTCTCTACTAAAAATACAAAAAATTAGCTGGGCATGGTGGCACATGCCTATAATCCCAGCTACTCAGGAGGCTGAGGCAGGAGAATTGCCTGAACCCAGGAGACGGAGGTTGCGGTGAGCCGAGATCGCGCCATTGCACTCCAGCCTGGGTAACAAGAGCGAAACTCCGTCTCAAAAAAAAAAAAAAAAAAAATTAGCTGGGCATGGTGGCATTCTCCTGTAGTCCCAGTTCCTCAGGAGGCTGAGGCAAGAGGATCACTTGAACCTGGGAGGCTCAGGTTGCAGTGAGCTGAGATTGTGCTACTGCATTCCAGCCTGGTGACAGAGCAAGACTCTCTCTCAGGAATAATTAAAAAAAAAAAAAAAAAAGCCTCATATATCTTTTCTCTGTTTTCTAGGTATTTGGTAGTTTTTAGGACATTATAAATACTATCTTTTAAAATGTTCACTTTATGCAGTGACTCATTTCTGTAATCTGGGAGGCCAGAGCAGGAAGATTGCTTGAGCCCGGGAGTTCAAGGCCAGCCTGGGCAACTTAGTGAGATCCCATCTCTACAAAAATTTTCTTTTAAATTAAAATGTTAATTTTAAACAGTTTTTGTGGCTGTGTGCAGTGATTCATGCCTGTAATCCCAGCACTTTTGGAGGCCAAGGTGCAAGGATCACTTGAGCTCAGGAGTTCGAACCCAGCCTGGGCAACATAATAAGGCCTCATCTTAAAAAAAAAAAAAAACCTCATCTTTACAAACAAAAAACAAAAACTTTTTGTTATATAGAAACAATTCATTTTTATATGGTGCCTCTATAGTTTAATATAGGATTCCACAAACCATGGTCACTGAATCCTGCCTGCTACCTGTTTTTGGAGGCTCATAAGCTAAGAATGATGTTTATATATGTACATATGTGATCAATTTGATGATGGGGAGGGAGCATGAACTGTGAACCGCAGTTGGGTGAAATCTTAGACTCCAAGAGAAGAATTTCATTTTTCTCATTTGTAGCCCTCCATTATATAAAATTATACTCAAATACTGTAATTTTCATCCACAAAATAGGAAATTTGTTTTCTCTTATGTTATATGGGTATCTATATAATATCTACAGTTTTGCCTCTTGTTCTACAAAGCCTGTTACATTTACTACCTAGCTCTTTACAGAAAAATTGGCTGACTTGGGCCAGGCACAGTGGCTCACACCTGTATTCTTAGCAGTTTGGGAGGCCAAGGCAGGTAGATTGCCTGAGCCCAGGAGTTCGAGACCAGCCTGGGCAACACAGTGAAACCCCGTCTGTACTAAAATACAATTAGCTGGGCGTGACAGCATGCGCCTGTAGTCCCAGCTACTCGGAAGGCTGAGGCGGGAGAATTGCTTGAACCCGGGAGGCAGAGGTTGCAGTGAACCGAGATTGTGCCACTGCACTTCAGCCTAGGCAACAGAGCGAGACTCCATCTCAAAAAAAATTCTGTTTTGCTGACCTGAATGTAAAACCTTGCTAAACTCACTTAATTCTAAGTATTTCAAAATATTTTATTTGTAGATTCATTAGGATTTGCAGTATACTTAATGCATTATCGATAAGAAATGACAGGTTTATTTCTTCCTTTTCAATTCGTTTACTTGTTTTTCTTCCTTGGCTGTATCTCAGCCCAATTTCAGGGACTGGATTTTTCTTAGTCTTCTAGGTAACTAGAAGTTGGCTGAAGTTTGTAAAAACTTGGGTTTATTTTTAGGATATAGCCCTCATTCTTAACAGTGACACAGTTTGTCTCTCTAGCTTGTAATACATGATGCTTACCCTCCTGCGATGGCCAGAACCAGCATAAAAGTTGACTTAACTCTGGATTTCCATCTTCTTCCAAATCTTCTTTTAATTATTCTTTTTTTTATTTTTTTGAGACGAAGTATTGCTCTGTCGCCCAGGCTGGAATGTGATGGCGTGATCTCGGCTCACTGCAGCCTTTGTCTCCTAGGTTGAAGCAATTCTCCCACCTCAGCTTCCTGGTAGCTGAGATTACAGATGTGCGCCACCAAGCCTGGCTAATTTTTGTATTAGTAGAGATGGGGTTTCACCATGTTAGCCAGACTGGTCTCGAACTCCTGACCTCAAGTGATCTGCCCGCCATGGCCTCCCAAAGTGCTGGGAATGCAGGCATGAGCCACTGCACCCAGCCATCTTTGCATGGTGGCTCATGCCTGTATTCCCAGCACTTTGGGTGGCCATGGTGGGCAGATCACTTGAGGTCAGGAGTTCAAGACCAGCCTGGCCAACATGGTGAAACTCCACTTCTACAAAAAATATGAAAATTAGCCGAGTGTGGTATTGCCCACCTGTAGTCCTAGCTATTCAGAAGGCTGAGGTGGGAGAATCGCTTGAACCTGGGAGGCATAGGTTGTGGTGAGTCAAGATGGTGCCACTGTACTCCAGCCTACACAACAGAGTGAGACTCCATCTCAAAAAAAAAAAAAAGAATCTCCCTCTGTCGCCTAGGTTAAAGTGCAGTGGCATAATCATAGCTTCCTGCAGCCTCGAATTCCTGGGTTCAATTGAGCCCCCTGTCTCAGCCTCCCAGGTAGCTGGGACTAAGGTGTGTGCTACCACACATGGCTAATTTTTGTATTTTTTGTAGAGACAGGGTTTCACCATGTTGCCCAGGCTGGTCTCAAACTCCTGAGCTCAAGTTATCTGCCTGCCTTGGCCTCCCAAAGTGCTAGGATTATAGGTATGACTCACCGTGCCTGGCCCTAGCTAATTTTTTTCAATTTTGTAGATATAGATTCTTGCTATGTTGTCCTGCCTGGCTGTTCTCAAATACCTGGCCGTTCTCAAATTCCTGGCCTCAAGCAGTCCTTCCACTATGGCCTCCCAAAATGCTGGGATTACAGATGTGAGTCACTTCAGCTGGTCAGCTTGATTATTCTTTACCCCCTTGTTGATTCTCTGATTCTTAAAGAAGCTTGTTAAAAATGTTTTGACAGGCCGGGCGCGGTGGCTCACGCCTGTAATCCCAGCACTTTGGGAGGCCGAGGCGGGTGGATCACGAGGTCAAGAGATCCAGACCATCCTGGTCAACACGGTGAAACCCCGTCTCTACTAAAGCTACAAAAAAATTAGCTGGGCATGGTGGCGCGTGCCTGTAATCCCAGCTACTCAGGAGGCTGAGGCAGGAGAATTGCCTGAACCCAGGAGGCGGAGGTTGCGGTGAGCCGAGATCGCGCCATTGCACTCCAGCATGGGTAACAAGAGCAAAACTCCGCCTCAAAAAAAAAAAAAAAAAAATGTTTTGACAGTCTTTTCTAGTTCTGAGCTGGAAAGTAGCCTGAATGACCTAGTCTGTCATTAACTGGAACTTAATTGAGGAGCCATGATTTGAATTCAACTGTCTCTTAACTTCAAAATCTATGCTTTTAACCACTTATTTTATGTATTAATCCATTTTCACACTCCTGAGAAAGACATACCCAAACTGGGCAATTTAAAAAATAAAGAGGTTTTATTGGACTCACAATTCGACGTGGCTGGGGAGGCCTCACAATCATGGCAGAAGACAAGGAGGAATAAGTCATGTCTTACATGGACGGCAGCAGGCAAAGAGAGACTGTGCAGGAAACTCCTGTTTTTAAAACCATCAGATCTTGTGAGATTTATTCACTATCACAAGAACAGCATAGGAAAGTCTTGCCCCTATGATTCAGTTACCTCCGCCAGGTCCCTCCCACAACACGGGAATTCAAGATTTCAAGATGAGATTTGGGTGAGGTCACAGCAACCATATCATTATACTTATTATACTTCGTTGTATTAAATCTAACATAAAGAGTAAAATGTTTATTTTTATGAACTGGACCATAAGAGTAAACATTATTTTATCCTTTATATTTTTATAGTTTACAAGGCAAAAGTCTCAAGACAAAATTTTAAGGCTGGTATTCTATTTTTTGTTCTGTAGTGAAGCAAATAAGCAACATGTAAGATGTCAGAAATGCTTGGAATTTGGACATTGGACTTATGAATGCACAGGAAAAAGAAAATACCTACATAGGCCCTCAAGGACAGCAGAACTAAAAAAAGCTTTAAAAGAAAAAGAAAACAGATTATTATTACAACAAAGGTAGGTTTACATGTGTTATCCAAAGGAATATATTTTTAAATGTATATTTCTAGAATTTATTAAAGGACTAAATGTTTCATGGTGGTTCTCCAGATTTTAATTATATTATTACTAATGTTTAATGGATGCTTGCTATGTGCCAAACACTGTTCTAGGGTCTTTATAAGTATTAGCTTATTTAAACCTGACATCTACACTATTAAGGTAGGTAGTATTACTGTCTTTTTACATATGAAGAAATTGAAGCAAGGAGATGTTGAATGACTTACTCATTGTCACACAGCTAGTAAGAAGAAAAAAATAAGCATTAAATCACGCAGCCTGTGCCCCGGATTCATTGTCTTAATCATTTTGCTCTATTGCCTCAACTGTCAATGAAATGACAGTTGAATTAAGAGATAGATTATATGAGCTGACATAGAAAGCTTTATATATCAGGTATATAAAGAAGGTAGAGAACAGAATATATAATATGCTATGATTTATGTTTATAAAAAGAAAAATTGGCTGGGTGCAGTGGCTCACACGTGTAATCCCAACACTTTGGGAGCCTGAGTGAGGTGGATCACATAAGTCCAGGAGTTCAAGACCAGCCTGGCCAACATGGTGAAATCTCATCTCTACTAAAAATACAAAAATGAGCAGGGTGTGGTAGCGTATGCCTATAATCCCAGCTACTCAGGAGGCTGAGGCAGGAGAATCGCTTGAATCCAGGAGCTGGAGGTTTTGGTGAGCCAAGATTGTGCCACTGCACTCCAGCCTGGGCAATGGAGCAAGACTCTGTCTCAAAAAAAAAAAAAAGGAAAAGCAGCAGCATCTTCATAAGGGTTATTAGTTATATAATAGTGTCTTAAATATTTAGACTTTCAAGGCAGCAGTCTTCCAATTTGTGGACATGAAACTTCTTCAAGAGTTGTGCAGAAATAGGTAAATAACCAATTTCTAGATTATCAACATTTTTTTTTTTTTTTTCCAAGATGGAGTTTCGCTCTTGTTACCCAGGCTGGAGTGCAATGGCGCGATCTCGGCTCACTGCAACCTCCGCCTCCCGGGTTCAGGCAATTCTCCTGCCTCAGCCTCCTGAGTAGCTGGGATTACAGGCACGTGCCACCATGCCCAGCTAATTTTTTGTATTTTTTTAGTAGAGACGGGGTTTCACCATGTTGACCAGGATGGTCTCGATCTCTTGACCTCGTGATCCACCTGCCTCGGCCTCCCAAAGTGCTGGGATTACAGGCTTGAGCCACCGCGCCCGGCCGGTTTATCAACATTTATATGCAATTTTTCCTAAAACAAATCTAGATGAGAACTTCCCTATTGGTCTGCTTTTATACTTCCCCTTTTCCAACAAACCTTCTCTAATCTCACAAAAGAAAGGTATCTCTCTCACCCATCTCTAATCATACTTCAGCGTGTTGTCCTCATGTATAAAAACCTAGATGGTTTTTCAAAATAGTGGTGTTTGTAATGAAAAAGTAAATGGCCATAATAGTTTTGTTTGTTTTGAGATACGGTCTCACTAGGTCTCACTGTGTCACCCAGGCTGGAGTGCAGTCTCTGCTCACTGCAACGTCCACCTCCTGGGTTCAAGTGATCCTCCCACTTCAGCCTCCCAAGTAGCTGAGACTTCAGGTGCATACCACGATGCCTGGCTTATTTTTGTAGAGACGAGATTTTGCCACGTTACCCAGGCTGGTCTCAAACTTCTGAGCTCACGCAATCCACCTGCCTCAGCCTCCCAAAGTGCTGGGATTAGAGGTGTGAGCCACTATGCCCAGCTGGCCATGATTTTTGAGAGTAAATTATTTTTTTAAGGTTTTTCCCCCAGCAAAATTGGTGGGGGTCCTAATTGAATTGTCAATTTAAAAATATTTTTTACTGATAATATTATTATGTGACTTGTGGAATGTAACATAGAAGGAATGCAGAGAATTGAGTGATAGTCAAGTAAGAAGTCTTTCCATTCCCATGATTCTATTTAGATTAAGGTTTCTCCAGGTTAAATCTGTAAAACTTAAAAATAATTTAATTCCCAAAGAGCCATCTCTATTGAAAAAATAAAATTTAAAAATAGGAATTTAGCCAGGCGTGGTAGCTCATGCCTGTAATCCTAGTGTTCTAGGAGGCTAAGGCGGATGGATCACGAGGTCAGGAGTTCAAGACCAGCCTGGCTAATATGGTGAAACCCTGTCTCTATGAATAATACAAAAAAAAATCAGCTAGGCATGATGGCACATGTCTGTAGTCCTAGCTACTCGAGAGGCTGAGGCAGAAGGATTGCTTGAACCCAGGAACAGACGTTGCAGTGAGCCGAGATTGTGCCACTGCACTCCAGCCTGGGTGACAGAGTGAGACTCTGTCTCAAAAAAAAAAAAAAAAAGAATTTAATTGATGTCAAACCTTGTCACATTCTACTATGAAGAGTTTTTATTTATGGATATATAAACTAGAAAAAAATCTGTCATTAGGAAATGCATTTCTGGACCAGGCACAGTAGCTCATGCCTGTAATCCCAGTACTTTGAGAGGCTGAAGTGGGTAGATCACTTGATGTCAGGAATTCGAGACCAGCCTTTCCAACATGGCAAAACCCCATCCCTACTAAACATACAGAAATTAGCTGGGCACGGTGGTGTGCACCTTGTAATTCCAGCTACTTGGGAGGCTGAGGCAGGAGGATCGCTTGAACCCGGGAGGCAGAAGTTGCAGTGAGCTGAGATAACACCACTGCACTTCAGCCTGGGTGATAGAGCGAGACTCTTATACACACACACACACACACACACACACACACAGATATACGTTACCAATAATGTAACAGTTATTAAAATTTATAATATTGTCCAGCTGTGGTGGCTCACACCTGTAATTCCAGCACTTTGGGAGGCCAAGACAGGAGGATCACTTGAGGCCAGGAGTCTAAGACCAGCCTAAGCAACACAGCAATATTCTGTTCCTTAAAAAAAAAAAAGTTAGCTGGATGTGGCGGGATCACGTCTGTGATCCCAGCTAATTGGGATACTGACTTGGAGGATTGCTTCAACCCAGGAGGTCAAGGTTAGAGTGAGCTGTAATTGCACCACTGTACTCCAGCCTGGGTGACAGAATGAGACCCTGTCTCAAAAGAAGAATTTTTAAACTTTTTCTTTTTTGGGGGATGGAGTCTCACTCTGTTGCCCAGGCTGGAGTGCAGTGGCATGATCTCGGCTCACTGCAACCTCTGCCTCCTAGGTTCAAGCCATTCTCCTGCCTCAGCCTCTCAAGTAGCTGGGACTACAGGTGTGTAGCACCAAGCCCAGCTAATTTTTTGTATTTTTAGTAGAGATGGGGTTTCACCATTGTTAGCCAGGATGGTCTCAATCTCCTGACGTTGTGATCTGCTCGCCTCAGCCTTCCAAAGTGCTGGGATTACTGTATAGGCGTGAGGCAACACACCAGAAGTATACTTCCCTCTCTTGTTTTTTTTTTTTTTGTCCCACACGTAAAGATCCCCCTCTTATTTTACTCCCAAACTGACAATTCAGTAAGTAATTCCATTGTGTAAAAAACTTCACATAAATACACATTTATGTTTGGAGACTCAGGCAATAAGGACAGAAACATTATCTAGGAAATATAGAGAGGGCCAGAATATAAAAACGTTGGCCATGTGTGGTGGCTCACACCTGTAATCCCACACTTTGGGAGGCTGATCAGCTTGCTGGAGCTCAGGAGTTCCGGATCAGCCTGGGCAACATGGTAAAACCCCGTCTGTACAAAAAATGCAAAAATTAGCTAGGGGTGGTGGTAAACACTTGTAGTCCCAGCTACTCAGGAGGCTGAGGTGGGAGGATTGCTTGAACCTGGGAGGCAGAGGTTGCAGTGAGCCAAGATCGTGCCACTGCACTCCAACCTGGGTAACAGTGATACCCTGTCTCAAAAAGAAAAAAAAAAAGTTAAATTTACAGGACTGTGGTGATATAATTAATTCTGGGGGGTTTTGTTATTGTTGTTTTGAGACAGGGTCTTGCTCTGTCTCAAGCTGGAGTGCAGTGGCACAATCTCGGCTCACTGCAACCTCTACCTCCCAGGTTCAATCAATTCTTCCACCTCAGTCTCCCAAGTAGCTGGGATTACAGGTATGTGCCACCACGCCTGGCTAAATTTTGTATTTTTTTAGGAGAGACCAGGTTTCACCATGGCCAGGCTGGTCTCAAACTCCTGACCTCAAGTGATCTGCACGCCTCAGCCTCCCAAAGTGCTGGGATTACGAGTGTGAGCTACCGCACCTGGCCTAATGCTTAATTTAAAAACCTGATTTAGCACGCATGTTGTTTGGCAGAATAGCAGCAGCAAGCCGTTTGTTCCTTTCATTCAGATTTACCAGACTTTGTTCTTTGTAAATAATGTGAGTGAGGCCAGGTGCAGTGGCTAATGCCTGTAATCCCAGCACTTTGGGAGGCCAAGGGGGGCAGATCACCTGAGGTCAGAGTTCAAGACCAGCCTGGCCAACATGGTGAAACCCTGTCTCTACTAAAAAATGCAAAAATTAGCTGTGCATAGTGATGGGCATCTGTAATCCCAGTTATTCGGGAGGCTGAGGCAGGAGTATTGCTTGAACCCAGGAGACAGAGGTTGCAATGAGCCAAGATCTCACCACTACACTCAAGCCTGGGCAACAGAGTGAGACTTCGTCTCAAAAAAAAATAAGAATAATGTGAATGAACGTAGTCTTGAAGTATTAAATTTCTGGTCTTTAAGGAGTAAATAACTCAACAGTCGGGGGGGCTTGTGGAAAAATAAATAGGTTTTTTTAAATTAAAGAGCTGCTTTTGAAAAATTATGAAATGGCTATTTATATGATTCTGTGAACTCAAACTACAAATTATAGCTATTGTGCTATTTGCTTTGTTCTGTTATTCAGTAAGCAGTGATGTAGCTATGTCAACTTAAGTTCCTGACTAAAACAATTTAATTATCTTAACTACTAACATACCTGACTTTTATACAGGTGGTAAGATACATCTGTCTTAGATGCTGGTTAAGTTGACTGCATGTACCATATACAGCCTACAATAGCATACCTTCCACTTGCTTATAACAAGAACTACTGTACTCTACATGTTACAAAAATACAGAATGTTTCTCCAGTGTAAAATGGTTTTGGGGATAGCAGAAGGGTTTGTCTGAGCTGTATATAATCACCCTATTAACAGGAATTTTTTTCCCCTCTCATGTTTATCAGCATTGGAGAAACCACTGTAGAAAGAAAGACCAAGAAAAAAAGGTATGTGTGGTTTTGGGAGTATTTTACAGATAATACGTAATACTAATTGGAGGGATGGGAAAGGTGATTTTAAAATAGCTATAAGATTTGGATCTGAAGTCTCTTATTGCAATTCATAATTAAATAATCCTATTTTCTGATAACTTCCTTTTTTTAACCTGTCTGGACTGTATTGCTTCCATTTCTCCTTTTACTCAACTTTCTAGAGTCCTTATACCTGGAAACAATAAGTAATTGTCTTCCTTTGGCTTAAAATAGGAAATGTTAATAGACTAATAGGAAATTGTTGGCCAGCCATATCTGGTCCAAAGTAGTTAAAATAAAGATGATGAAATAGTAACAAGCTATATGAGGTTTAAATAGACCCAGTTGTTACATTGCAGCTTTATTCTAACATTATCACCTCTGAAATATAATATGGTAGATATTCTTATCTTGAATTCCAACCAAGAGAATTAAGTTGCTGAAGCAACAATATCTTACAAAGAGAGGAGTGTGGTTTACAACAGTTAGGCAATCCCCAAAACATCAAACCAAAGGATAACATGCTAGCAAAGCTTCAGTATATACATATATATATAATTGGAATCATGTAAAATTGCCTTTGGCCAGGCATGATGGCTCATGCCTGGAATCCCAGCACTTTGGGAGGCCAAGGCAAGTGGGTCACTCAGTCAGGAGTTCAAGACTAGCCTGGCCAACATGGTGCAACCCCGTCTCTACTAAAAATACAAAAATTAGCTGGGCATAGATACACGCGTGTGTTATCCCAGGTACTTGGGAGGCTGAGGCAGAATTGCTTGAAACTGGGAGGCGGAGGTTGCAGTGAGCCAAGATTGCGCCACTGCACTCCAGCCTGGGCAACAGAGCAAGACTCCGTCTCAAAAAGAAAATAAAAAAGAAATTGCTTTTAACATTCTATTACATGTCACCTTCCCATATATTTAACTGTGTATTGTCTAATAGGTCTAAGAGTGTGACCAGTTCAAGTAGCAGTAGCAGTGACAGTTCAGCCAGTGATTCTTCATCAGAAAGTGAAGAAACATCTACCTCATCCTCCTCAGAGGACAGTGACACTGACGAAAGCTCCTCTAGTTCCTCATCCTCAGCCTCCTCCACAACCTCTTCCTCCTCCTCTGATTCAGACTCAGATTCCAGCTCTTCTAGTAGCAGCAGCACCAGCACAGACAGCAGCTCTGAGGATGAACCACCAAAGAAGAAGAAAAAGAAATAGTTGTTCCATCCATATTGGACTGATGGACTGAAAACATTAATGTGATTCTCGAAAGGGAATTTAGAATATGTTAAGGCCAAATAGGTTAACTGATGAACATTTTTAGAATTCAAAAGTTTCTAAATGTTTTACATTGCAAGAGCATAGAGTATTAATAATGAATTATATATAGAGAGAGACTTTTTTATTTGAAGGGTGAATCTTGTTTTTCTTTTTTATCTTTAAAATATATCTCTAGAACTTAATCAAAGCTGAAATCTCCAAATCTGTTTGTGTGATGAAACTGTCTTTTCTTTTTGTGAAATAAATGCCATACTTTGTTATATATGTTAGTGGTATATGCCAGACAGGGTGGTGCATCAGAATATTTGGCAGTGAATTTCTAATGCTTTTGGCTATGTGTTACGTAAGATTTAATATGTTGTTACTGTAAGCTTAGGAGTTTTCTTATTGTTAATAAATGTGCTCTATTTTTACATTTATGTTCAGAAAGTTATTCTGATGTTTTGTCCTAAGTGGTATGTTCAAGGAGCCTATTAATATAGTTTCTGAATGCTACAGTTTTCAAGTTGCTGTGTTACCTCATTCATTTTCTTCTGGTTCCTTAAGTTTTTCAAGTTATCCTTTTCTGAGGAAAATTATTCTAGAGGAACCTAAAAAGGGATAAAAAATCTGAAACTACTTAGGAGTCTAATCTCGGTGCCTTCTGATAAAGTCAGTGTATCAGAAAAGAAAGCAGCCATGTAAGAGGCTAACTTTAAGTAGAAGTGCTAGAAATATCTTTATGTATTACATGCAATAAAAGGTACCATTCAAAGCGGGGGAAAGGTAGGAGGAAGAGGTAATTTTTACTGCAAATTAGGGCAGCCTCGGTCACCTTTTATTAAAAGCTTTTTTAAGCTTTCATAAAGATTGCCTTTTGTTATTTTTGCAATTATGGTATTATAGTTTATATGCTAACTAGTCATGTAACAGTCTACTGCATAAATATGAATGACTAGGATTAATCTGGTGTGTTTACATAGGATATACATAGTGGAAATCTAGCATAAAAGGTTAAAAAGGAAATACTGCACAATATTTCTTAAAAGTAAAATGCTGTTATTGTGGCGAGACACTTTGGTTTAACATCACAGTATTCTGTGATGTCTTTTTAACTTTTTGGAAAGAGGTATCATTTGTAGAAAAATTTTGATTTGGGTTAAATATAGGTTTTTAAAATTATAAATGTCTATTTTTATGAAAAAGCAGTAGAAAATTACTTTTGAAGA
The DNA here is from genome assembly GCF_009761245.1 of Sapajus apella. Lineage (NCBI taxonomy): Eukaryota > Metazoa > Chordata > Mammalia > Primates > Cebidae > Sapajus > Sapajus apella. The sequence continues at coordinate 7,845,278 of NW_022436941.1, forward strand.
AAATGAGCTATTTAAATATTAAAATATATGTATGTTGTGAGTTTAGGGAACCTGTAATTACTTGTCAGTTTTACAAAACCATCTGTGTTCAGTGGTTGTAAATAAATTCTCAAAACATGATTTCAAAAGCTGCCTACAGAATATTATCACTTGACAGATAAAGTTAATAAATTACCAATCAGGCACATTTGATAATGTTTGTCTCTGTAAAGGTAATGTTAGCAGTTAAAGAACATGGATGAGAAAAGAATGTGTTACATAGGTTGCATCACTTGCAGTTAAATAAAACTCACAATTTGTGCTCACAAGCTTAAGCTTCTGTTACCTCTTTACTGTTTTAGTTAATCCCAATTCTTATTCCATTTGAGCTGTAAGGGCATTTGAACAAATTCTAATTTTAAAGTTTTACTATTACGGCTGTTAAAAGTATGACTGGGCCAGATGCGGTGGCTCACGCCTGTAATCCCAGCATCGGGAGGCCGAGGCAGGTGGATCATGAGGTCAGGAGTTCAAGACCAGCCTGGCCAAGGTGGTGAAACTCCATCTCTACTAAAAAAAAAAAAAAAATAGCCAGGCACAGTGGTGGGCGCCTGTAATCCCAGTTACTCAGTAGGCCGAGGCAGGAGAATCGCTTGAACCCCAGAGGCAGAGGTTGCAGTGAGCCAGGATTGCACCACTGGGCTCTAGCCTGGGCAAAAGAGCAAGACTGCTCAAAAAAAAAAAAAAAAGTATGACTAGAGAGGTACAGAGAGCAGGAGCTCAATTCTTCTAGCCACACATTTCATTCAAAAAGACAGAATCAGGCTGGTCACAGTGGCTCATGCCTGTAATCCCAACACTTTGGGAGGCACAGATGGGAGAATCACTTGAGTCCAGGAGTGTGAGACCAGCCTGGGCAACATAGTAAGACTTCTTCTCTACAAAAAATTGAAAAATTTGTTGGGCATGGTGGTGTGCCCCTATAGTCTCAGCTACTCAGGAAGCTGTGGCAAGAGAATCACTTGAGCTGAGGAGGTTGAGGCTACAGTGAACTATGATTGTGCCACTGTAGTCCAGCCTGGGTGACAGAAAAAAACAAAAAACAGAATCAATGGCAAAGTGGATACTAACTTCGAAAAGTTTTGTTTTTAGTCCTGCCTAAAATCAGGACTCTGGGAGTTGAGTCGAGTCCCTGGCAAATACAGTGAGTATATTACTCAACCACAATTATAGTGAGTATATTACTTAACTACAGTCATATCAAAAGGAGTCATTAGATGATAGGTTTTCATTCCACACACATGTTGTTATTAATAGACTATACAATATACAGATTTTACCCTAGAATGAACATACAGCATTAGCCATAAGTTAACACTGGAAGTGGAAAAAATGCAGAGAGTCATATGTATTCTTTTTAAATTTTGAACTGTAGATTTACAGAAAAGTTGCAAAAATAATACAATTCCCTTATAAACCTCATCTAGCTTCCCACAGTGTTAACATCTTACGTAACCATGGCACAATTGCCAGAATGAAGAAATTAACATCTAGTGAAACACTATTTTTTTGGGGGGCCTTCACTCTTGTTGCCCAGGCTGGAGTGCAATGGCATGATCCTGGCTCACCACAACCTCTGTCTCCTGGGTTCAAGCGATTCTGCCTCAGCCTCCCAAGTAGCTGGGATTACAGGCATGCACCACCACGCCCAGCTAATTTTATATTTTTAAGAGAGACAAGATTTCACCACACTGGTCAGGCTGGTCTTGAACTCCCAACCTCAGGTGATCCACCCGCCTCAGCCTCCCAAAATGCTGGGATTACAGGCGTGAGCCACCACGCCCAGCCAAAATAGTACTTTTTAAGGACATCCTGTTATAGCACAGTAAAATAGTATTAAACTGGAAACCTTATTCATATTTTGCTCATCTTCCCACTAATATCCTTTTTCTGTTCCAGAATGCTACCCAGAAAATACATTTAGTTACTTCTACCTTTACTACAGTCTCCATACTTCAGTGTTAACTTGTTTTTCATGGCCTTGACACTTTTGAAAAATTATTTTGTCTAACACCCCTCAATTTGGGTTTGACTGCGCGCAGTGGCTCGCACTTCTAATCCCAGCACTTTTGGGAGACCAAGTGGGTGGATCATTTGAGGTTAAGAGTTCAAGACCAGCCTGACTGACATGCTGAAACCCCATCTCTACTAAAAATAACAAAAAAATTCCCAGCACTTTGGGAGGCCGAGGCGGGTGGATCACGAGGTCAAGAGATCGAGACCATCCTGGTCAACACGGTGAAACCCCGTCTCTACTAAAAATACAAAAAATTAGCTGGGCATGGTGGCGCGTGCCTGTAATCCCAGCTACTCAGGAGGCTGAGGCAGGAGAATTGCCTGAACCCAGGAGGCGGAGGTTGCGGTGAGCCGAGATCGCGCCATTGCACTCCAGCCTGGGTAACAAGAGCGAAACTCCGTCTCAAAAAATAAAAAAAAAATAAAAATAACAAAAAAATTATTGAGGCATGGTGGCACATGCCCGTAGTCCCAGCTACTCAGGAAGCTGAGGGAGGAAAATTGCTTGAACCTGGGAGGCAGAGGTTGCAGTGAGCCAAGATCTTGCCATTGGACTCCAGCACGGGTGACAGAGCGAAACTGTCAAAAAAAAATTGGTTTTGTCTGATGTTTTCTTGTGATTGAGGTTATGCTTTTTGGAAGAATACCACCGAAATAAAGTGTCCTCAGTCAATCATATGAGATTCATAATGTTCATATGTCTTCTTTATTACTGGCGATGTTGACCTTGATCACTTGATTAAGGTGGTTCCAGGCTGGGTGCGGTGGCTCATGCCTGTTATCCCAGCACTTTGGGAGGCCAAAGCGTGCAGATTGCTTGAGCTCAGGAATTCAAGACTGGGCAACATGGCAAAACCCCATTTCTACAAAAAAAACACAAAAATTATGCCTGGTACAGTGGCTCATGCCTGTAATCCCAGCACTTTGAGAGGCTGATGTGGGTGGATCACCTGAGGTCAGGAGTTTGAAACCAGCCTGGGCAACATGGTGAAACCCCACCTCTACTAAAAATACAAAAATTAGGCTGGACGCAGTGCTTCAAGCCTGTATCTCAGCACTTTGGGAGGCCAAGGTACGTAAATCACGAGGTCAGGGTATAGAGACCTTCCTGGCTAACACAGTGAAACCCTGTCTCTACTAAAAATACAAAAAATTAGCCGAGTGTGGTGGTGGGCACCTGTAGTCCCAGCTACTCAGGAGACTGAGGCAGGAGAATCACTTGAACTCAGGAGGTGGAGGTTGCAGAGAGTGGAGGTCATGCCGCTGCACTCCAGCCTGGGCAACAGAGTGAGACTCCGTTGCAAAAAAAAAAAAAAATTAGCTGGGCACAGTGACACATGCCTATAATCCCAGTTACTCGGAAGGCTCAGGCAGGAGAATTGCTTGAATCTGGGAGGCGGACGTTGTGCCATTGCACTCTAGCCTGGGTGACAGAAAGAAACTCTGTCTCCAAAAAAAAAAAAAAAATTAACCAGCTGTGGCTGGGTGCAGTGGCTCACACCTGTAATCCTAGGAGTTCAAGACCAGCCTGACCAACATGGTGAAACCCCATCTCTACTAAAAATACGAAAATTAGCTGGGTGTGGTGGTGGGAGCCTGTAATCGCAGCTACTCAGGAGGCTGAGGCAGGAGAATTTCTTGAACCTGGGAGGTGGGGGTTGCAGTGAGCTGAGACCAGCCCCTGCACTTCAGCATGGACGACAGAGTGAGACTCATGCCTAAAAAAAAAAAAGAAAGAAAGAAAGAAATTAGCCAGGCATGGTGGTATGCATTTGTAGTCTCAGCTACTGGGGAGGAAAAGGTAGGAGGATGGCTTGAATAGGTAGGAGGAGGCCCAGGCTACAGTGAGCTGAGATTGTGCCACTGCACTCCAGACTGAGCAAAAGTACCAGACCTTGTTTCAAAAAAAAAAAAAGAGCCAAGCATGTGACATCGCTTGAGCCCAGGAAATGCAGGCTTCAGTGAGCCGAGATCAGGCCACTGCATTGCAGCCTGCTTGACAGAGTAAGACCTTAACCAAAAAAAAAAAAAAAAAAAAAAAAAAAGGTTATTATCAGATTTTTCCACTGTAGTTTACTACCTTTTCCTTTTTAGCTAATAGATAATTTAGGGAAGATATTTTGAGAATGTGCAACTTGTTTCTCCTGAAACTCACTAGTTTTAGTGAATCATTGGACCTTATCTACAATAATTATTACTATACTATCATCCTTTCCAAACGATGGTTTTATTTCCTTTTTTTTTTTTTTTTTTTTTTTTGTAGAGATGGGGTTTCACCATGTTGGCCAGGATGGTCTCGATCTCTTGACCTTGTGATCCACGAGCCTTGGCCTCCCAAAGTGCTGGGATTACAGGCATGAGCCACTGCACCCGGCCTTCTTTTCTTTTTTATTTTTTTGAGGAGTCTTGCTCTGTCACCCAGGCTAGAGTGTGGTGGCATGATCTCAGCCCACTGCAGCCTCCGCCTCCCAGGTTCAAGTGATTCTCCTGCCTCAGCCTCTCAAGTAGCTGGGATCACAGTTGCCCACCACCAGGCCTAGCTAATTTTTGTATTTTTAATAGAAACGGGGTTTCATCATGTTGGCCAGGCTCATCTCGAACTCCTGACCTAAGGGTGATCCCCCCAACCTCGGCCTACCAAAGTTCTGGGATTACAGGCGTGAGCCACTATGCCCGGCCCCAAATGAGGATTTTTGTTGTTATTTGAGCTGGAGTTTCATTCTTGTTGCCCAGGATGGAGTGCAGTGGCATGATCTCGGCTCACTGCACCCTTTGCCTTTAGGGTTCAAGCAATCCTCTTATCGCAGTCTCCTGAGTAGCTGGGATTACAAGCATGTGCCAACACATCCAGCTAATTTTTGTCTCAACTAAAAATACAAAAATTGGCCGGGCACGGTGGCTCACGCCTGTAATCCCAACACTTTGGGAGGCTGAGGTGGGCGGATCGCGAGGCCAAGAGATCGAGACCATCCTGGCCAACATGGTGAAACCCCATCTCTACTAAAAATACAAAAATTAGCCAGGCATGGTGGCATACACCTGTGGTCCCAGCTACTCGGGAGGCTGAGACGGAAGAATCGCTTCAACCCAGGGGACGGAGGTTGCAGTGAAGCGAGATTGCGCCACTGCACTCCAGCCTGGTGACAGAGCAAGACTCCGTCTCAAAAAAAAAAAAAAATACAAAAATTAGCTGGGCATGGTGGCACATGTCTGTAATTCTAGCTACTTGGGAGGCTACAACAGGAGGATAGTCATTTTCTGACACCAGGTTGTGCCTTTGACAGAAAAAAGTAATAATACTGGAAACCAGAACTTGAATTATGGTGCCTTAACTGAAACGAGTTGACCCAAAACACCATTTCAAATTGTACTTTTGTATGCTTCCCTATAGGTTTTTACACTCTGGGAAAATTGTGCCATAAAGAAATTTAGAGATGTTTGTGCCAAAGCGGGAGAAAGGCTTTATCGAAGAAGAGAGAAAGGAAAACCAGTGTGAAACCTGGGCTACAGATTCCTTCTCAGTTCAACTTTAGGTGTAGGTGCCCACGGAAGCTGAAGACCTGGAAATTGCCAATGTCTTGAAAGTTTTTTGTGAACCCCCAAGGGTATTTGTGTCTGCTATTCAAAGTAATCAGTAATAACCACAAACATTAACAGAAGTCTTCTTTGGAAGTACTATACAAAGATGTATAAGCCAGGCGCGGTGGCTCACGCCTGTAATCCCAGCACTTTGGGAGGCCGAGGCGGGTGGATCACAAGGTCAAGAGATCGAGACCATCCTGGTCAACATGGTGAAACCCCGTCTCTACTAAAAGTACAAAAAATTAGCTGGGCATGGTGGTGCATGCCTGTAATCCCGGCTACTCAGGAGGCTGAGGCAGGAGAATTGCCTGAACCCAGGAGGCAGAGGTTGTGGTGAGCCGAGATCGCGCCATTGCACTCCAGCCTGGGTAACATGAGTGAAACTCCATCTCAAAAAAAAAAAAAAAGATGTATAAATAACGCTTCAACAGTGGTTTCCTTGGAATTCGCTGTCTAGCTGGAGAAACCAGACACACAAAAAACAATGGAAAAGAGAACTTTCAGTTAAACATGGTAAACTGAACCCAATGTTCACTATTGTTTCCTCCTAAAATCTAAAATGGCAGAAAAAAAGACAAAAAAGCATAAATCCATGAGGCATAGAGAAAAAAAGAGGAGATATACTAGTCAGTGTTCTCCAGAGAAGCAGAACCAATAGGAGATTTCGTGTGTGTGTGTGTGTGTGTGTGTGTGTATCATATATGAACATACAGATATATGAGGATATTTATTGTGGGAAATGGCTCATGCAATTATGGAAGCTGAGACGTCCCACATTCTGCTGCCTGCAAGCTGGAGGACAAGAGAGCCAGTGGTATAACTCAGCCTGCATCCAAAAAGACCTGGGAAGCAGAGAGGCTGCTGGTGTTATGATCCAGGAACCAGAAGCTCCAAAGTCCAAGAACAGGAGACGATAGACGTTCTAGCTCAAAAGGAGAGAGAGAGGCCAGGCTCAGTGGCTCATGGCTGTTATCTCAGCACTTTGGGAGGCAAGGTGGGCGGATCACCTGAGTTCGAGGCCAGCCTGGCCAGCATGGTGAAACCCCATCTCTACTAAAAATATAAAAATTAGCTGGGTGTGGTGGTGGGAGCCTGTAATCCCAGCTACTCAGGAGGCTGAGGCAGGAGCATCGCTTGAACCTGGGAGGCAGAGGTTGCAGTGAGCCAAGGTCACACTATTGTACTCCATCCTTCAGCCTGGGCAAGAGCTAGATGCTGTCCCAAAAAAAAAAAAAAAAAAAAAAAGAATTCTCTCTTCCTCTGCCTATTTCTATTTGGGCTCTCAATGGATTGTATGATGCCTGGGGGAATGGATCTTCTTTAGTCGGTTTACTGATTCAAATGCTAATCTCTTTCCCAAACACGCAGAAATAGTGTTTTACCAGCTATCTGGGCATCCCTTCACCCAGTAAATTTGACACATAAATTTTTTTTTTTTTTTTTTTTTTTTTTTTT
>NW_022436941.1:7852469-7852856 GCF_009761245.1 Sapajus apella
TCGGCCTCCCAAAGTGCTGGGATTACAGGCTTGAGCCACCGCGCCCGGCCAACACATAAAATTAATCACCATAGGAGATGAAACAGATGAGAAATGACAACTATACTGGAAGCTGAAAGTCGATGTTGACTTAAATAACCAAAGAAAGTCAAACCCTAAGCCCACAGTGAGGAAAAGTAAACAGGAAGCAAGTCACAGACTCTGAAAAGCCTCCAAACTTGATGGCACCATACACTTCTGCCAGCCAAGGCACAAGGAGGCCTAGAAAGCAGACTGGTAGAAAGTTTATGTAAGAAGATGCACCCCTATGCTCTCCTCTCCTGTTCATGCTGTCTTAATGGGTTTAATTTTTTTATCATGACATTTTGCAAGTGAACAATAGTGAAC
>NW_022436941.1:7852956-7858781 GCF_009761245.1 Sapajus apella
CCTAGTAGCTGGGACTACAGGTGTATGACACCATGCCTGGCTAATTTTTGTATTTTTTGTAGAAATGAGGTCTCATCATGTTGCCCAGGCTGGTCTCGAACTCCTGGGCTTAAGCCATTCTTCCACCTCAGCCTCCCAAAGTGCTGAGATTACAGGTGTGAGACACCACACCCAGCAGGAACATCTATGTTCAGTCTGCCATGATTAATGAGTATTCCATTAATTAATTAATTATTTTTTTAATTTTTTTGAGACAGGGCCTCACTCTGTCCCCTAGACTGGAGTGCAATGGCACAATCTTGACTCACTGCAACCTCTGCCTCCCAGACTCAAGTGATTCTCCTGCCTCAGCCTCCCAAGTAGCTGGGATTACAGACACATGCCACTACTGCCCAGCTAATTTTTATATTTTTAGTAGAGACAAGGTTTCACCATGTTGGACAGGCTGACCTTGAATTCTTGACCTCAAGTAATCCACCCACCTTGGCCTCCTAAAGTGCTAGGATTACAGGCGTGGGCCGCCTTGCCCGGCCCATGATTAATTTAAAATTAAGTAAGAAACAATACAAGTTGCCATATGTTAAGAACCACTTGAAATGGCCAGGTGAGGTGGCTCATGCCTGTAATCCAGCACTTTGGGAGGCCGAGGCAGACAGATCACCTAAGGTCAGGAGTTTGGGACCAGCCTGGCCAACATGGTGAAACCCTGTCTCTATTAAAAATACAAAAAATTAGCTGGGCATGGTGGTGGATGCCTGTAATCCCAGCTACTCAGAAAGCTAAAACAGGAGAATGGCTTGAACCTGGGAGGCAGAGGTTGCAGTGAGCCAAGATCATGCCATTGCACTTCATCCTGGGCAACAGTAAAAAGAAAAATGAACCACTTGGAATAAAGACAGTAAGTAAGGGCCTCATTTCTAAATCTCCAGCCCCGGATATTTCTCTAACAAAAATTTTGGACAGCCGGGCGCGGTGGCTCACGCCTGTAATCCCAGCACTTTGGGAGGCCGACGTGGGTGGATCACGAGGTCAAGAGATCGAGACCATCCTGGTCAACACGGTGAAACCCCGTCTCTACTAAAAATACAAAAAATTAGCTGGGCATGGTGGCGCGTGCCTGTAATCCCAGCTACTCAGGAGGCTGAGGCAGGAGAATTGCCTGAACCCAGGAGGCGGAGGTTGCGGTGAGCCGAGATCGTGCCATTTCAGTAAAGACAGAGAAAAGCCAACCCCCATCAAAAAAAAAAAAAAAAAAAAAAAAAAAAAAAATTTTGGACAAAATCGAGAATGAAAAACCACAGAACTTCTGGGAAACTTTTTAGTATTTCGACACTGTGCTATATACTTGATAAACTGATTTCCTTCCTTAAGAAGTCCTGAGGGAAGCTGGTCCAAGTGCAGTGGTGTTTACAACTAATTTATCACAATCACTTACAGACTTCTTTGTTCCTTGACCATTCCTACTGTTTCACTTGACTAGCCTAAAATTAAATTAATTAATTAATTAATTAATTAAAATAAATAAATAAATAAAAGTCCTGGGGCCGAGTGCAGTGGCTCACGTCTGTAATCCGCACTTTAGGAGGTCAAGGCAGGTGAATCATGAAGTCAGGAGATCGAGACCTTCCTGGCCAACATGGTGAAACCCCGTCTCTACTAAAATACAAAAAAAAATTTGTCAGGTGTGGCAGCATGCACATGTAGTCCCAGCCTCCCAGCTACTTGGGAGACTGAGGCAGGGGAATTGCTTGAACCCAGGAAGTGGAGGTTGCAGTGAGCCAAGATTGCACCACTGCACTCCAGGCAACAGAACAAGACTCCGTCTGAAAAAACAAAACAAAACAAAAGCCCTGAGGGGATTCTGTACTAGGCAAATTCATTAAAAAATCTAGGATCACAAAACATGTAAACCAAAACCACAAGACATCTGCATGAGGAAAAATCCTCTCTCCTTAGCAGTCTTGAAGGGTCACTGAGCCTGTGGACAGAAGAGAAAACTTATTCATTCAGTCGAACTTTAACAGCTATTATTAAGTAATTGGTCCTGTCTCTTGAGGGTTTACAGGCTATTAATAAACAATTATAGATTTGTCTTTAAGTGCTGCAAATGTCTTGCTAGAGAGCTTACAGACTTAAACAATTGCTGGAAGTTTGGTAGAGTCTTCCAGGGCAGGCGGATATGGCTGAGAAACAGCTGTTAGGCCTGGCGGGAAGCCTGTTTGTATGGGAGCCTGGCAGGGGTTGAGGCTGCTGGTGATAATTGTTTTATTCTCAAGGGAACAATAGGTCAGGCTAAGGAATTTGTATTTTATTTGGAAGATGACAGGAGAATCTTACATTCAAGAAACGTTTAAAACCTTGTCAAGACTAGAAATAAAGAACCCAATTACATGACTCAGTAAGAAGCAGCCAAGCCCTATACTTCAACCAAGAATCAAATTATCTGTGACCCAGATTTTATAATCTCAGTTTGTGTGTGATGGTATCGCTTTTCTTTTGGGTCTGTAATATTAATCTAATCCTAAGAAGGCATCATAATCATATTACCAGGCTGGGTGAGGTAGCTCATGCCTATAATCTCAGCACTTTGGGAGGCTGAGATGGTGGATCACCTGACATCAGGAGTTTAAGACCACACTGGTCAACATGGTAGAACCCCCATCTCTACTGAAAACACAAAATTTAGCCAGACGTGGTGGCAGGCGCCTGTAATCCCAGTTAGTTGGGAGGCTGAGGCAGGAGAATCGCTTGAAGCCATGAGGCGGAGATTGCAGTGAGCCAAGACTGTACCATTGAACTCCAGCCTGGGTGACAGAGCAAGATTACGTCTCAGAAAAAAAATAAGTAAATAAAATTAATAAAATCCTTGATGTTAATGGTGTTTGTAAACATGTACAAAAATACAGAAGGTCAGGCATGGTGGTTCACTCCTATAATCTTAGCACTTTGGGAGGTCCAGGTGGACAGATTCGTTGAGCCCGAGAGTTTGAAACCAACCTGGGCAACATGGCAAAACCCCATCTCTACCAAAAATACAAAAACTGAGGTGGGAGAATCACCTGAGCTTGGAGAAGTCAAGTCTGCAGTGAGCTGTGATTGAGCTAGTGCACTCCAGCCTGGACAACAGAATAATACCCCATTTCAAAAAAAAAAAAAAAAAAAAGAAAGAGGGAAAAAAAAAAAAAAAACATATTATATATATTTTAAAATATATACGTATAATAATCACAAAATACATAGCTGATCAGCTTGTATTCAACATTGAAATATTCAAGGAAAATTCTTTTCACATTTTATTAAATGTGTTGGCTTATTATTATTAAATATATATATATATATTTATATTTGAGACAGAGTCTCACTCTGTAGCCAGGCTGGAGTGCAGTGGCATGATCTTGGCTCTCTGCAACCTCTGCCTTCCGGGTTCAAGTGATTCTCCTGCCTCAGCCTCTGGAGTAGCTGGGACTACAGACATGTGCCACCATGTCCAGCTAATTTTGTATTTTTAGTAGAGACCGGGTTTCACCATGTTGTCCATGATGGTCTTGATCCCTTGACCTTGTGATCCACCTGCCTCAGCCTCCCAAAGTGCTGGAATTCCAGGCGTGAGCCACCATGCCTCGCCTTAGGTATGAGAGATATTAAGAAGGTAGAAATGACAGAATTTTGTGGTCAGTTGATTATGGTAGTGAGAGAGGTATACCTGGAAAGGTTTCAAGCTCTGTTGTTTGGATGACTGGGTGAATATAAAAATAAAAATACACATTTCAGGCCGGGTATGCCTGAATTTTTTTTTTTTTTAAGACTGGATCTAGCTCTGTCGCCCAAACTGGAGTGCATTGTCATGATCTTGGCTCACTGCAACTTCCATTTCCTGAGTTCAAATGATTCTCCTGTCAGCCTTCTGAGTCACTGGAATTATAGGCATGGGCCATCACATCTGGCTAATTTTTATATTTTTAGTAGAGATGGGGGTTTCATCACATTGGCCAGGCTGGTCTCGAACTCCTGACCTCAAGTGATCTGCCCACCTCAGCCTCCCAAAGTGCTGGGATTACAGGTGTGAGCCACTGCACCCGGCTACCAAGGTAGCTCACGTTCTAGGCTATAAAACAAGTCTCGGCCAGGCGTAGTGGCTCACGCCTGTAATCCAAGCACTTTCGAGGCCAAGGTGGGTGGATCACCTGAGATTGGGAGTTCAAGACCAGCCTGACCAACATGGTGAAACCCTGTCTTAAAAAAAAAAAAAAGAAAATTAGAAAGCATTTTTAACCAAGTAAGATGAAAACAAAACATATTAATATTTGTGAAATGCTGCTAAAGTAATACTTAGAAGAAATTTATGTTAGGGGAAAAGTCTTAAATCAATGACTGCAGTTTTCTTCTTAAGAAACTGGAAAAATAGGTCAGGCATGGTGGCTCACTCCCATAATCACAGCACTTTGGGAGGCTGAGGCAGGCAGATCACCTAAGGTCAGGAGTTTGAGACTCGCCTGACCAACATGGAGAAACCCTCTCTCTACTAAAAACACAAAATTAGCCAGGTGTGGGCGTGCATGCCTGTAATCCCAGCTACTCGGAAGGCTGAGGCAAGAGAATCGTTTGAACCAGGGAGGCAGAGATTGTGGAGCCAAGATTGCATCATTGTACTCCAACCTGGGCAACAAGAGCAAAACTCTGTCTCAAAAAAAAAAAAAAAGAAGAAGAAGAAAGAAAGAAAGAAAAAGAAAAAAAAAAAAATGAAAGCAAATAAATCCCAAAATAAGAAAAGAAAGAAAAATAAAGATCAGGGCCGGGCGTGGTGGCTCAAGCCTGTAATCCCTGCACTTTGGGAGGCCAAGGTGGGTGGATCAAGACCATTTTGGCCAACATGGTAAAACCTTGTCTCTACTAAAATACAAAAAATTAGCTGGGTATGGTGGCCCGTGCCTGTTGTTCTGGCTACTCAGGAGGCTGAGGCAGGGGGAATCACTTGAACCTGGAAGGCAGAGGTTACAGTGAGCCGAGATTGTGCCACTGCACTCCAGCCTGGCAACAGAGTGAGACTCTGTCTCTAAAAATAAAAAAATAAATAAAATAAAAATAAAAAATAAAAAAGACCAGAGCAGAAATCAATGTAATAGAAAATGAAAAAACAGTAAGGTCAATTAACCCAAAGGATGGTTCTATGAGAAGATTAGTAAAATTGATAAACCTCTAACCATAATGCCCAGGATAAAAAAGAGAGAGGACACAAATTACCAACATTAGGAATGAGAGAGGTGCTATGGCTACAAATACCCAGATACTACAAGAACACTAAGAGAACAGTATGAACAACTTTACTAATTTAATAAATTAAATAGGCAGAGTGCTGTGGCTTACACCTATAATCCCAGCACCTTGGAAGGCTGAGGCAGGAGAATTGCTTTAGGCCAGCAATTCGAGACTAGCCTGTGCAACATAGTGAGACCTTGTCTCTAGAAAAAATGTTTTAAAAATTAGCCGGGTTTAGCGGTGCATACCTGTAGTCCCAGCTACTTGGAGGCTGAGATGGAAGGACTGCTTGAGCCCAGGAGTCTGAGGCAGAAGTGAACTGTGATTGCACCACTGCACTCCAGCCTTGGCAACAGAACAAGACCCTATCACTTTAAAAATTAAATAAATAAATAAATAAATACACAAATACATGCATACATAAATTAGATGAATGGACAACTTCCTTGAAAGACAAACTACCAAGGCTCACTTAAGAATAAACAGATGGGGCCGCGCGCGGTGGCTCAAGCCTGTAATCCCAGCACTTTGGGAGGCCGAGGCGGGTGGATCACGAGGTCAAGAAATCG
>NW_022436941.1:7868781-7891669 GCF_009761245.1 Sapajus apella
TCAGGCTGCTCTGGAATTCTTCGGCTTAAGGGATCCTTGGCCTTCCAAAGTGCTGTGATTACAGGCATAAGCCAATGTGCCTGGCCCACCAGAATAAATTTTAGAATATTCTGATCACCATGAAAAGAAACCCTGTACCTATTAGCAGTCACTACCCATTTCCAGTGTCCATCCCCCAACCACTCAGCCATAGACAACCACTAATCTACTGTCTGTCTCTATGGGTTTGCCTATTGTGGGCATTTAATACAAATGGAATCATAAAATATATTTTCCTTTGTAACTGGACTTTTTTTTTTTTTTTTGAGACAGAGTTTAACTCTTGTTACCCAGGCTGGAGTGCAATGGCGCGATCTCAGCTCACCGCAACCTCCGCCTCCTGGGTTCAGGCAATTCTCCTGCCTCAGCCTCCCGAGTAGCTGGGATTACAGGCATGCACCACCACGCCCAGCTAATTTTTTGTATTTTTTTTAGTAGAGACGGGGTTTCACCATGTTGACCAGGATGGTCTCGATCTCTTGACCTCGTGATCCGCCCGCCTCGGCCTCCCAAAGTGCTGGGATTACAGGCGTGAGCCACTGCGCCCGGCCTGAGTGAAGAATTAGCTTCAAAGAGTAATCTCAGCTGGGCGCAGTGGCTCACCCCTGTAATCCCAGCACTTTGGGAGGCCAAGGCGGGCAGATCATGAGGTCAGGAGTTCGAGACCAGGCTGGCCAACATGGTGAAACCCCATCTCTACTAAAAATACAAAAATTAGCTGGGTGTGGTGGGACTTGCCTGTAATCCCAGCTACTCAGGAGGCCGAGGCAGGGGAATTGCTTGAACCCCTGGAGGCAGAGGTTGCAGTGAGCTGAGATCGCGCCACTGTACTCCAGCTTGGGTGATAGAGGAAGACTCCTTCTCAAAAAAAAAAAAAAAAAAAAAAAAGAGTTGTCTCTATGGAATGAGTACATGTGAGAATATTTTCAAAGAAGCCGAAAGTCATTACAACCTGAAGTCGAATCTACTAAGATGTGTTAGAATTGATGCTATTACCAACATTTGCAGAGCAGCAGAAACTTAGGTGGACATATTCACTAAGTTTGTGACAATGTAAGATGTTTAAAGCCTTGTAGGAAATATTTGAATTTATCATGTGTTATTGAGCCAATAGTGTCAACTGTGAACTTTATTTGCTCTTCTAGAATCAATCATGAGTTCCAGGATTTTTTTCAGCAATGAAGGTGAATATCCTGACTTGATCTACCATACAGCAGTTTGATGGCTTAGCAGTTGTAACTTATTATTTGGGCTCAGGGCTGAGAAGGAAATATTTAAAACTTGTGGTAAAATACATACAACATTAAATTTACCATCCTAGCCATTTTTAAGTGTACAGTTCAATGATATTAAGTATATTCACAATGTTGTGAAACCATGGCCACCATTACCACCACCCATCCATCTCCAGAACTTTTTTTATTTTTTGAGATGGAATTTCGCTCTTGTTGCCCAGGCTGGAGTACAATGGTGCAATCTCGGCTCACTGCAATCTCCTTCTCCCAGGTTCAAGTAATTCTCCCGCCTCAACCTCCCAAGTAGCTGGGATTACAGGCATGTGCCACCACACCCAACTAATTTTGTATTTTTAGTAGAGACAGAGTTTCTCCATTTTGATCAGGCTGGTCTAGAACTCACGACCTCAGGTGATCCACCTGCCTCAGGTTCCCAAAGTGCTGGGATTACAGGCATGAGTCACCGCACCCAGCTTCCAGAACTTCTTTTTTTGTTTTTTTTTTTTTTTGAGACGGAGTATTGCTCTGTCACCAGGCTGGAATGCAGTAGTACGATCTCAGCTCACTGCAACCTCCTCCTCCTGCGTTGAAGTGATTCTTCTGCCTCAGCCTCCCGGGTAGCTGGAACTATAGGCATGAGCCACCATGCCCAACTAATGTTTTTGTATTTTTAGTAGAGACGGGGTTTCACCACGTTGGCCAGGAATGGTATAGATCCACCCACCTCGGCCTCCGGAAGTGCTGGGATTAGAGGCGTTAGCTACCACTCCCAGCCTCCAGGACTTTTCATATTGCAAAACTCAATCTTTATACCCATTAAATAATAATAGCTCCCCATTACCTCCCTACTCCCAACCCCTAGGAACCACCATTCTGCTTTATGACTTTGTTAATTTGACTACTCTTGGTACCTAATACAAGTGAAATCATATAGTATTTGTCTTTTTGATTGTCTTATTTCATCTGGTATAATATCCTCAAGGTACATCCATATTTTAGCATTTGTCCTTCCTTTTTTTGTTGCTGTTGTTGAAGCAGAGTCTCGCTCTGTCGCTGGGGCTGGAGTGCAGTGATGCAATCTTGGCTCACTGCAAACTCCGCCTCGCAGGTTCAAGGGATTCTTCTGTCTCAGCCACCCAAGTAGCAGGGATTACAGGTGTGCACCACCACACCTGGCTAATTTTTATGTTTTTAGTAGAGATGGGGGTTTCACTATGTTGGCCAGGGTGGTCTCGAACTCCTGACTTCAAGTGATCTGCCCCCTTCAGCCTCCCAAAGTGCTGGGATTACAGGCGTAAACCACTGTGCCCAGCCATTCTTCCTTTTTAAGGTTCAGTAGGCCAGGCACGGTGGCTCAAGCCTGTAATCCCAGCACTTTGGGAGGCTGAGGCGGGTGGATCACGAGGTCAAGAGATCGAGACCATCCTGGTCAACATGGTGAAACCCCGTCTCTACTAAAAAAATACAAAAAATTAGCTGGGCATGGTGGTGCGTGCCTGTAATCCCAGCTACTCAGGAGGCTGAGGCAGGAGAATTGCCTGAACCCAGGAGGCGGAGGTTGTAGTGAGCTGAGATCGTGCCATTGCACTCCAGCCTGGGTAACAAGAGCGAAACTCCGTCTCAAAAAAAAAAAAAAAAAAGGTTCAGTAATATTTCAACCTTATTTATTTATTTATTTATTTACATTTCTGGTGATTCTAATTTTGTTTGAATCACCCGAAATGTCAAGTTGCTTTACACACTTACTGTGGTGTCAAGGTTGTTTTTTTTTTTCCTTTCTTTCTTTTTTTACTGGGACAGAGCCTCACTCTGTTGCCTAGGCTAGAGTGCAATGGCGCAACCTTGGCTCACTGCAACCTCTGCCTCCCGGGTTCAAACAATTCTCCTACCTCAGCCTCCTGAGTAGCTGGGACTACAAGTACGTGCCACCACACCCGGCTAATTTTTCTATTTTTAGTAGAGACAGAGTTTTGCCATGTTAGCCAAGCTGGTCTGGAACTCCTGACCTCAGGTGATCTGCCCACCTCAGTCTTGCAAAGTGCTGTGATTATAGGCATGAGCCACTGCACCCAGACTGGTGTCAAAGTTAAAACAAGACCTGAGATGTCTATTATTGCACAAATTTGCAGCATATATCTTTTTTTTTTTTTTCCAGTAGAGACGGGGTTTCTTCAGGTTGGTCAGGTTGGTCTCGAACTCCCAACCTCAGGTGATCTGCCTGCCTCTGCCTCCCAAAGTGCTGGGATTACAGGCATGAGCCACCGCGCCTGGCCTTCAGCATGTATCTTTTCTGTGATTCAAACTACAGTGCCTGTAACATGTTTTAGCTCTCACATATAAAGGAAATTTTTGTATTTCAAAATCAGTTTCAATTTACAGTTGAGGCTCTCCTACCTAATCTTGAATTGGAAGGTGATTAATTACATTAATTTTCGATGTAATGATATGCTCAAAGGCATATATTAAAAGAAGAGTCTAACAGAGTTTTTTTTTTCAACAGAGTCTTGCTCTGCCACCCAGGCTGGAGTACAGTAGTGCGATCTCAGCTCACTGCAACCTCTACTTGGTGCAAGCGATTTTCCTGCCTTAGCCTACCGAGTAGCTGGGATTACAGGTGCGCACCACCATGCTCAGCATGATAGCCACAGCACTCTCCAGAACATCATACCTGCATCTAGCACTGCCAAGCTTGTGGGCAAGGTCATCTCTGAGCTGAATGGGAAGCTCAGTGGCATGGCCTTCTGTGTCCCTACTGCCAATGTGTCAGCCATGGACCTGACCTGCCATCTGGAGAAACCTGCCAAATATGATGACATCAAGAAGGCGGTGAAGGCCAGGCATGGTGGCTCACACCTGTAATCCTAGCACTCTGGGAGGCCGAGATGGGAGGATCACTTGGGGCCGGGAGTTCAAGATCAGCCTGGTCACCACAGTGATATCTATCTCTATTTAAAAATATAATAGCCGAGTATGGTGACTCACACCTATAATCCCAGCACTTTTGGAGGCCAAGGCGGCCAAATCACTTGGGGTCAGGAGTTCCAGTCCAGCCTAGCCAACATGGTGAAACTCCATCTCTACTAAAAATACAAAAAATTAGCTGGGTGTGGTGGTGCATACCTGCAATCCCAGCTATTCGAGAGACTCAGGAGAATCGCTTGAACCTAGTAGGCAGAGGTTGTAATGAACTGAGATCATGCCACTGCACTCCAGCCTGGGCAACAGAGCAAGACTCTGTCTCAAAAATAAAATAAAATAGTGAAGTAGGCATCAGAAGGCCCACTCGTCGAAGGACTTCCTGGGCTACACTGAGCACTAGGTTATCTCGTTCAAGTTAACAGTGACACCCACTCTTCCATCTTTTATGCTGGGGCTGGTATTGCCCTCAATGACCACTTTGTCAAGCTTATTTCCTGCTGTGACAATGAATTTGGCTACAGCAACTGGGTGGTGGACCTCATGGTTCACATAGCCTCCAAAGAGTAAGACCCCCAGACCACCAGCCCCAGAGAGCTGGGATTATAGGGATAAACCACCATGACTGGCTTATTGACAAAATTTAAAATATACTAGTTGAGTAAGTTTTCAGGCCTATTAATAAGAATAAAGGAATTTTGGCTGGAGGCGGTGGCTCATGCCTGTAAACCCATTTCTTCGGGAGGATCACTTGAGGTCAGGAGTTCGAGACCAGCCTGGCTGGTCCCAGCTCTTAGGGAGGCAGAGGCAGGAGGACAGCTTGAGCCCAGGAGTTCGGGACTTGCCTGGGCAATATAGTGCGACTCTATTCTCCACAAAAATGAAAGAAAAGGTGTAAATTTTATCAATAAAATACTTATGGAAACTTTTATACTGTTATATAAGCACCTAGATAAAATTCTCAATTTGGCTGGTTGTGGTGGCTCACACCTGTAATCCCAGAACTTTTAGGAGGCCAAGGTGAGTAGATCACTTGAGGTTGGGAGTTCAAGACTAGCCTGGCCAACATGGTAAAACCCCGTCTCTACTAAAAATACAAAAATTAGCTGGGCATGGCGGTGGGTGCCTGTAATCCCAGCTACTTGGGAGGCTGAGGCAGGGTAATTACTTGAACCTGGGAGATGAAGGCTGCAGTGACCCAAGATCATATCACTGCACTCCAGCCTGGGTGATACAGCGAGACTCCATCTCAAAAATAAAAAAAATCCTTGGCCGGGCACGGTGGCTCAAGCCTGTAATCCCAGCACTTTGGGAGGCCGAGGCAGGTGGATCACGAGGTCAAGAGATCGAGACCATCCTGGTCAACATGGTGAAACCCTGTCTCTACTAAAAATACAAAAAATCAGCTGGGCATGGTGGTGCGTGCCTGTAATCCCAGCTACTCAGGAGGCTGAGGCAGGAGAATTGCCTGAACCCAGGAGGCGGAGGTTGCGGTGAGCCGAGATCGCGCCATCGCACTCCAGCCACGAAAACAACTCCGATTCTAGGTGTGAAAAAAAAAAAAAAAAAATCCTTGATTTTGCCACTTGATCTGCAAAGCCTAAAATATCATTACACTAATGATTTATGATTTTTTAGGCTTTGCAGATCAAACATAGAAAGTCTGCTAGGCCGGGCATGGTGGCTCACACCTGTAATCCCAGCATTTTGGGAGGCCAAGTTGGGCAGATCACTTGAGGTCAGGAGTGTGTGGTGTGGCTGGGCATGGTGGCTCATGCCTGTAATCCCAGCACTTTGGGAGGCTGAGGCAGGCAGATCACTTGGGGTCAGAAGTTTGAGACCAGCCTGACCAACATGGCAAAGCCCCATCTCTACAAAAGGCTATATACTGTATGATTCCATTTGTTTGATATTCTGGAAAAGGTAATGCTATAAGGACAAAAAGTAGATCTATATTTTCCAGGAACTAGGGTTGAAATGAAGGGTTCATTACCAAGGGCCAAGAGGGAATATTTTGTGGTGATTGAAATGTTCTCTATCTTGATTGTGGTGGTAGTTACACAACTGTATGCATTTGTCAGAACTCATAAAACTGTACATTATAAAAGATACTTTTTTTTTTTTTTAGATGGATTCTCACTCTGTTGCCCAGGCTGGGGTGCAGTGGTGAGTTCTCATCTCACTGCAACCTCCACCTGCCAGGTTCGGCCTCCCAAGTAGCTGGGATTACAAGTGCATACCACCATGCCCAGCTAATTTTTGTATTTTTAGTAGAGACAGGGTTTCACGATGTTGGCCAAGCTGGTCTCAAACTCCTGACCTCAACAGATCCGTCCACCTCTGCATCCCAAAGTGCTGGGATTACAGGGATGAGCCATCACACCCAGACTAGAATCAATTTTATGACATGTAAATTATACCTCCAAAAACCTAAGTTAAAAACAGCACTCTACTAAGTACTGCTACTCTAACAATATATATTAAATACTTTTTTTTTTTTTTTTGGAGAGGGAGTCTCGCTCTGTTGCCCAGGCTAAATGTAGATGGGACAATCTTGGCTCACTACAACCTCCACCTCCTGGGTTCAAGTGGTTCTCCCGTCTCAGCCTCCCAAGTAGGTGGGATTACAGGCACATGTCACCATGCCCAGATAATTTTTGTATTTTTAGTAGAGACAGGGTTTCACCATGTTGGCCAGGCTGGTCTCGAATCCTTGACCTCAGGTGATCCACCACCTCAGCCTCCCAATGTGCTGGGATTACAGGCATGAGCCATCATGCCTGGCCTAAATCCTTTGTTAAAATCTTGCATGCTAGTAAAACAATCGTATTTTGCTTTGATATTTTTGTTTCTCTTTTAGTTTTATGGTATGTATTTTCTGCAGTTTCTCCATTCTGCACAGTAGTCTTACACTGTTCTGAAACATGAAGTTAGAGACAGAACATTCACTTTGTTAAAACAGATACAACTGATTAAATAAAATGATATAGTATCAAAATATCAAAAATTTAGAAATAATTTTAGGAACTTTTTCTTTCATTTGTTGTAACAGAGGAAACTTCTTATTTGTAGAATAATGCCAAATACAAGGCTACATTGGTCATTCCTCCCCTTTTTGGTTTTTAAATAAGGTCTCATTTTGTATTAAAAAATTATCACTATCCTTTATGGAACAAGAGCATATTATTTGGGTTAGCTAAATAACATTTACTTCAAAGCAAGAAAACTTTCTTATAAAATTTGTTACATATTTTCAATTTGCACCTTAATACTTATCTTTAATCAAAATTATTATGGTGTAAAGTGACAAACACTCGTGCCTTTTTTTTTTTTGAGATGGAGTCTTTCTCTGTTGCCCAGGCTGGAGTACAGTGGTGAGATCTTGGCCCACTGCAACCTCCGCCTACCGGAGTCAAGCAATTCTTCTGCCTCAGCCTCCTGAGCAGCTGGGACTGTAGGCACATGCTACCACACCCAGCTAATTTTTTGTATTTTTAGTAGAGATGGGGTTTTACCAAATTGGCCAGGCTGGTCTTGAACTCCCGACCTCATGATCCACCTGCCTCGTCCTCCCAAAGTGCTGGGATTACAGGGGTGAGCCACTGTGCCAGGCCTTTTTTTTTTTTTTGAGATGGGGTCTCACTCTGTCACCCAGGCTGAGAGATCTTGGCTGACCAAAACCTCTGCCTCCCACGTTCAAGCGATTCTTCTGCCTCAGCCTCCCGAGTAGCTGTGATTACAGGAACGTGCCACCACGCTCAGCTAAT
Organism: Sapajus apella; assembly: GCF_009761245.1. Lineage (NCBI taxonomy): Eukaryota > Metazoa > Chordata > Mammalia > Primates > Cebidae > Sapajus > Sapajus apella. The sequence goes on from NW_022436941.1 coordinate 7,876,739, forward strand.
TTTTTTTTGGTATTTCTAGCAGAGACAGGGTTTCACCATGTTGGCCAGGATGATCTTGATCTCTTGACCTTGTGATCCACCTGCCTTGGCCTCCCAAAGTGCTGGGATTACAGGTGTGAGCCACCGTGCCTGGCCTACTCTTTCCTTTTGCCATTTTCCATCCTTCGACCCTCCAACCTATACAGCCTCGTAAATCTTCTTAAGCAGAATTTGAAAGAAAGTAAATGAAATTGGCACAATTTCTGTGTAGGATAATTTGGTTATTATCAAAATTAAAAATCCTTTTGATCTAAAGATCCCAGGCTAAGGATTTATCATATAGGTATAATTTCCTCATTATATGGGGTTTTCATTTTTAATTATTTTCATTTTTTTGAGACAGGGTTTTGCTCTGTTACTGAGACTGGAGTGCAGTGGTGGGATTAGGGCTCATTGCAGCCTTCACCTCCTGGGTACAAATGATCCTCCCACCTCAGTCTCCCTAGCAGCTAGGACCACAACCCTGTGCCACCACAGTTGCTAATTTTTTATTTTTTGAAGAGACAAAGTCTTACAATGTTGCCCTATCTTGTATGAGGTTATTCATTGCATCTTAGCATGTAATAGTAATGGCTTGGCAACAAGCTGAATATCCACCTGTAGGGGATTGGTTGGTTGAACAAGTTAGGATATTTGTATACAGTGAAACATTATTCTGCCTCAAGGAAGAAAATATAGTTCTTTTTTAAATTTTATTTATTTATTTATTTTTGATATGAAGTCTCCCCCTGTTGCCCATGCTGGAGTGCAATGGCGTGATCTTGGCTCACTCTACCTCCTGGGTTCAAGTGATTCTCCTGCCTCAAGTAGCTGGGATTACAGGCACACGCCACCACCCCCGGCTAATTTTTTGTATCTTTAGTAGAGATGGGGTTTCACCATATTAGCCAGGTTGGTCTTGAACTCCTGACTTTGTGATCTGTCTGTCTTAGACTCCCAAAGTGCTGGGATTACAGGTGTGAGCCACCGTGCCTGGCAAAGGTAGTTCTTTATATACTGATATGGTAAGATTTCCAAGATATTTTTCTCTTTTTCCTTTGTTTTTAATTTTTTCTTTTTTTTTTAGACAGGGTCTCACTCTGTCACCAGGGTGGATGGCACACTCTCAGCTCACTGCAGCATCAACCTACTGGGCTCATGTGATCCTCCCACCTCAGCCACCAGAATAGCTGGGACTACAGGAACGCACCACCATGCTGGGCTAATTTTTGTATTTTTCGTTGAGATGAGATTTTGCCATGTTGCTGGGGTTGGTCTCAAACTTCTGGTCTCAAGCAATCAGCCCGCCTCAGCCTCCCAACGTGTTGGGATTATAGGCCTGAGCCACTGGGCCCAGTCTATCCAAGATATTTGAAGTGAGAAAAGGAAGGACTGAACAGTGTATATTGTGTGTTATCTTTTGCATAAAAAGAAGTATCCCTGTATTTTAATGTATTGTTTACAAATATGTACAGAAGGATACATTATAAAATGCTAAGTGATTGCCTTCCAGTACTGGAGTAGCTAACAGATAGAGATGGGAGAATCAATCATTTTTCACTCTATTCTGTCATCCTTTGAGTTTTGCATTAAGATATTTCTTAATTTATATAATGTAGGTAAAGAGTGAAGCTTAAGAAATAGTAGGTAGTCATTTGGGCGTGGTGGCACATGCCTGTAGTCCTGGCTACTCTGGAAGCTGAGGCAGGAGGATTGCTTGAACCTGGGAGGCGGAGGCTGCAGTGAGCCAAGATCAAGCCACTACATTCCAGCCTGGCGACAGAGCAAGACTCTGTCTAAAAAAAAAAGCAAAGAAAAAGAAACAACAACAACAGAAATAGTAGGTAGTCAGAAATTTTTTTTTTTTTTTGAGACAGAGTCTCACTCTGTAGCTAGGTAGCTACAGAGTGTACCAAACAAGCTGCTGGGATTACAGGCATGCACCTCCACGCTAGGCTACTTTTTGTGTTTTTAGTAAAGGCTGGGTTTGACTATGTTGGTCAGGCTGGTCTCGAACTCCTGACCTCGTGATCCACCCGCCTCGGCCTCCCACAGTGCTGGAAATACAGGCGTGAGCCACCGTGCTGGCCGGTAGTTAGGAGTTTTAGAAATGAAAAAGGGCTGGGCATGGCTCATGCCTGTAATCCCAGCACTTTGGGAGGCTGAGGCAGGCGGATAGCATAAACCCAGGAGTTTCAGACCAGACCTGGCAACATAGCAAGACTGTTTCTACCCCCAACCAAAAAAAAAAAAATCCACAAAAATGAAACAAAACAAAGTAAAACCACCTCGAAAACAAAATCAAAAAATGTTTTACACTTCTGTTGCTACCACCTTTGGGGTTCATAAAAGCATTTTTCATATGTATATTTCTTATACTAATTGATTACAAAGTTCCTCAAAACCTTTGAATCTCTCTCTTTTTTTTTTTTTTTTTTTTTATATATAAGACGGGGTTTCACCAGTTCACGCTGGTCTTGAACTCCCAACGTCAGATGATCCGCCCGCCCTGGCCGTCGGAGTGCTTGGATTACAGGCGTGAGCCACCACGCCCGGCCCAAACCTTTGAATGTCATTAAAAACAATCTTTAAAGTGATCACTTCCAAATCAGAAAGTAAACAACAAAAACAACAAAAAAACTTCAAAAGGCTTCTTCACTGAAAGTAAACAGGTAGACACGTTTGAGATTATATTAATATCTTGCTTATGAAATGAAGAACAAGAGGTTCATCCCTCGAAAGAGTATAGAACCCTACTAGGTACTATGAGACCCTTTGAAAACCCTGTCAAATCTATATCATTTTACTCTGAGTTAAATTATGGCTTGCCTTGACTGGAAGGATGTTTAGAGGTGAAAGAAGTGTTCAGGAGGATGTCCTGAAGAAAACCATTAGTGGACTGAGTGCGGTGGCTCACACCTGTAATCCCAGCACTTTTGGGAGGCCGAGGTGGGTGGATTGCTTGAGGTCAGGAGTTCTAGACCAGCATAGCCAACATGGCGCAACCCGTCTCTACAAAAAATACAAAAATTAGCTGGGCGTGGTGGCAGGCGCCCGTAATCCCAGTTACTCAAGAGGCTGAGGAATCGCTTGAACCCCCGAGGCGGAGGTTGCAGTGAGCCGATCACACCACTGCACTCCAGGCTGGGCGGCAACAGCGAGATCTGTCTCAAAAATAAAATAAATAAAAGAAAAGGAAAAGAAAAGCATTGGTGGTAGATGTTCATGTGACAAAGAAAGAGGGCCGGTTTGGCTTGTTAAGTTTACTAGAAATACGGAACAGCCTCCTGCGTCCTTTGCCTCTCTGCTGGACCTATTGAGGATTCTAGGGTTCGACACCTGGAAGCAGGTCTAGGGGATTCCGGGTTGGGCCAGATCCCCCCGGGGGCGAGGGGCGCAAGGCCTGGGCCCCTCACCTGAGCCCCAGAACCGGCAGATCCGGCTCGGCCCGGCCCTGCCCCGCCCTTCCGAACCTCACTAGCGGGCTAAGCGCAGGAGGGCGTGTGCGCCCGGATGTGCAGGCCTGGTCCTGCCCTGGTAGCCCTGCCCGACGCGGCCGCAGTGCCCAGAGGCTCAGACCTAGACCGCTCGGGCCGGTCCTCCGCCTGGCCCGGGTCATCGAATCCCCACAGCCGGGCACGTCACCACCTCGGGCGTCGCCTCCCGGCCCAGCAGGCCCACAGATCCCGTCCCCCACCGCCCAGCGGGGAGGGGGCGCAGAGGCGTCACGTGACGCCCCGCACTCTCCCGGTTCTGGTCACATGGGTGGCACGGCCGCTGCGTCAGTCACAGTCCTGGCTGCGGGAGTCGAGCCGCCGTCGCCGCCGCCAGCGGACGGGGCAGGGATCCTGGTGCCAGGTCCTCGTCAACTCGCCCTCGCCGCCTCAGTCAGCCGTCCCAGCCGGGGCCCGACCGTCATGGAGCGGTGCGGGGCCTACGCCTGTTCCGTGTGAGGCGCGTCGCTCGCCGCTGCCGCCGCCGCCGCCGCCGCCTTGGCTTTTCTAGGCCTCTGGAACCCCCGCCGCCTCCCGAAGCCCCTCGCCCTTGGCAGCCTGTCGCCGCCCCCTGGGCGGGCTCGAATGCGCGTCCGGTGAAGGTGCAGGCCCGGCGCCGCCACTGCCGCGGCCAGGAGATGGTTCGGGCCTAGCGGAGCCGGGACTGGAGGTGAGAGGGCCGACAGACTGACTGAGGGCCGTGCGGGGCCGCGGGGGCTGTGGCCCAGGCCGGGTGGGGGAGGGGGGCGCAAGCTCCTCCGGGAGCCTCTGGAAGACCCCCCGGGCTGGGGCTGCTCGATCAGGCTTCACCCCTCCCCTGATCTTCGCGTCTCACCCCACCACCTTCCCGCAAAAATAAGAAAATAAAAAAACTAACCCAATCCTAACAGTTCTCAGAAATCCATCTTTTCAGTGTTTCTCCTTTCCTCTTTCTTAATCCATTCCTTTCCTCAGACATTGCATCGGCTGATTTGTTACTTTTTCATATCCTCCTCAATCTCAGATTATTTCTAATTAAAGAGAAAACAGGCCCAGATTCTGGCTAACATTACCCAACTAGTTCTCGCTTTCCTTCTCGCGATCCTGCGCACCTCTCCCCCCCCCCCCCCCCCCCCCCAAAAAAAAAAAAAAAAGGAAAAATTTCCGCCTTCGACTTGTGAGGGGGGTTGACTGAAAATGGGAACGTGAGGTTATAATACTCAAATAGTCCCCGCGACAACTTCTCAATCGGCCTGTTACCTAGTTATCCCGGTAGCTTGTGCGTGGATATTGATGTTTAGGCCTTTCCTCCAGCTGCCTGTGCTTGGGGTTAATCTCGTAATTGACGTCAGTGCTTTGTTCCTTCTACTTTGCTGTTCCTTCCACTCTTTGAGGATGGATCATGGAGTACAGGAGTTTGGGGAGTAACCTTATTGCCTTTTCGTATGCAAACAACATTATTTACAGGAAGTGGAAGTACAAATCTGAAATGTTTGTGTATGGAGTTCAAGGCGAAGAGTCCGATTTAGGGTTCTCGTAGTTTTGTCACTTGTAATTCAGAATTATGCGGTTTCCTCCCTGCTGGCCATATGGAAATTTCAAACTAAGGCCAGTCTCTTTTCCATTGACCAGTGTGTTTCTTGATGGAATCTAAGCTATAGGTGACTGTGAATAGACTGTAAATGTGACATAAAATGTGTGCTGTTTTTAAGGCTCGTGTCAATAGTGCAAAGCTTCGTTTCTATATTGATTCTGCACTTTTTATATAAAGTGCTTTCTAAAACTTAACTGGCCTTTAACTTATCAAAATTGAAATATTTATGAGAACTTTCTTAATTTGGGGTTTGATAAAGAGCCTTTGTGGTCTGTGAGTCTGCCTAGAATCATCTTTGGTCATATGTGCATAAAGAAGTGTTGGCAAGTGGCCACTTGGTTTTCGACAAAGCTGGCTTTAAATTTCTCAGGTTCGTTTTCCTTATTCATCACTGCATCTTTGAGCCCCTAAACATAAGAAAAATTCCCAATAAATTATTTTAAGTTATCTTTCAGAGTTAACTTACTAAAAACCTGGAACCAGTCAAATTTTTCTTTTCTTAATATCAGCAATTTCATTCAATTTGTGGTGGTTTGCACGCTGATGACTTTGGTTGTTGTTAGCTCTGTACGAACAGCAGGCAAATTTTACTTTAAATTAAATTTTGCTTCAAGTGGGGACAAGGTAGGGTGTCTGAAAAAAGAGCTTAGCTGTGTTAATTGGAACATGTTCTACAATTTGGGAGTGTAAGGTGAAACTGTAATTAAGAATTCCTAAAGGTAGACTATTTTTGTTCTGAGTTACTTGCTACTTGTCAGATTCTCACATTCAGGTTTATACATTCTCTTCTGTGTACCCTTGAGTTGTTGTACCTTTTTCTAACAATATATTCTGCAGCTGGGCCTGGTGGTTCATGTTTGTAATCCTAGCTTTGAGAGGCCAGGGTGGGCGGATCACCTGAGTTCAGTCTGGCCGACATGGTGAAACCCCATCTCTACTAAAAATACAAAAATTAGCCAGGCGTGATGGTGCACACCTGTAGTCCCAGCTACTCCAGAGGCTGAGGCATGAGCATCAAATTAGCTAGGCATGGTGGTGCACACCTCTAGTACCAGCTACTCCAGAAGCTGAGGCATGAGAATTGCTTGAACCGGGAGGCCAGGGTTGCAGTGAGCCGCGATCACACCACTGCACTCCAGCCTGGGTAATGCCTCAGAACAATCAAATGGAAGTCCACTATATTTTCTGCATTGTAATTTTCTTTTTTTCCCCATGTCTCTTGCAGACATTGAGGGATGCATAATTTTCTTATAGATCTGTTATAGGATCTTTGAGCAAGTATCATATTTATTCCTCTCTTTATCTTTCTCAGTATTTTACTCAATTATTAGATTGAATTTGAATGTGAGAATATTTTGAACTTGAAATTGTTCTATCAGGTTATCTAAGATTTCACGAAAAGGTAATGTGAAGAAAGCTGTATGAGCGAAGGATCAGTACTTGAAAGAGAAAAAACATAGCTTCAGAAGATGAGACAGAAGATGAAGCTTTCTAAAAGTTTTGTATTTTGCCTTTTTTGAGAAGGTAAGGTAAATGTCATAGTTTTATATGTAACTGAGAGGAACAAATAAAACAATACTTCTTTCATGCCCATCTACTGGTTTAGAATGGAGTTGAAAATCTGTGAGGACTTTTCTTTGTGGTATTTTTAATAAAATCAAAGAGGTGTTCTTAAGTATTGAGGGCACACCTGGACAGTGACCCAGAAGTACAACATGTACTATAAAAAATTGATGACTTAGATTTTTTTTTACTTTAGCTTTGTTCTACAGATATCTCACTATAAAGACTTTTCTATATGATATAAAGGTTCTCAGCCGTCCTCATCCTTATATTTTACCCATTCCCTTATTCATTTCCTCTGATAAGTTGGAACGATTGTATTTGATTTCTGGGAGGGTGTTAGCTAGTCTCAGTTATTATGAAATAAGGTGTAACTAGTGACTAAGGACCGCATAAAGCTAAACTGACCTGTTACCTTGCTTTTTTCTTTGGTTTAAGAAAAGCACTCCTACTTGTTAACTTCCTGTATATACCCCTCTCGGTTATTTGAAGTGATACTCTAGTACATGGAAGAGGGCAGTAATATATGTTTCAGTTACTGAGTTTTGGCACATCATCTGCATTCCTCTTTGTCTTGAGGTTCATTTTCACTGGCATCATATCGTGAAAATTTTAATGATACTGGGGCACAGAAAATATTAGAACCACCAAATTTAATTCCAGAGTATTCCAAAACATTTAAATAACAGAACTACCTATTCTATTTTTGAAGAAAAAATATCTTATTTAACTACCTGCTTTATCAGCTATTCTTTATTAAAAAATCTGTAACCTGAGGAATGTTCTGACAGAAGGCATTTTATGTAACTTTATCTCTCTTAGAGTACTTAATGAACTGTGTTGGTGGCTTTTAGGCAGGGAAACATAGCTTATTAGTGGGTACTGTTTTAAACTAATTACTTCAATAATCGTTTCCTAGGACAGGTAAAAGAACTTCATGTATTTTTTTCCCAAGGTTGTTGGGTAGGGGAAATCAGGGACTGACATGAATACATTGCACTGAAAAGCCAGTATGGTTTGATTATCCAGAGATTATAATGTTCTGTTTTGGAGACTGGGCTCCCTGGGATTGCTTTGGGCCTAATAGCTCTCCCAGGATTTTGTCAGTTTGGAGTTGCCTAGTGGGTTATGACTTTTCCTTTTCATGTCATCATTAGGGAAGGGATAGTTTTATGGAGAGGCGAGTACCAGCCAATACTCTACAGAGACACACCTTCTTACCTTTTTGCAGTTGCTAATCGGAATATTATTTCTCCTATCTTGTTTCTTACCTGTTAAAATTTCACCATTTTTAAAGGCCTAATTCACATTTCATTGCCTTCTTAAAGTTTTCCTTGATTCCTCACCCCACTCCAATTGTGATCTGCTTCCTTTCAATTTCTGCATCACTTTGTAGCCACCCCCTGCTCCGCCTTTTTTTTGTTTTTTTTTTTTTTGTCATCCAGGCTGGAGTGCAGTGGTGTGATCTTGGCTCATTGCAACCTCTGCTTCCCAGGCTCAAGCGATTCCCGTGCTTCCGCCTCCCAAGTAGCTGGGACTACAGGTGTGCACCACCATGCCCTGCTTATTTTTTTTGTATTTTTTGTAGAAATGGGGTTTTGCCCTGTTGCCCAGGCTGGTGTACCTCTTTTAATTATTTGTTATGCAGCTACTACGGGACTATAGCCTGCTGGGTAGCATCATGAAAAATGTATTAGGGAAGGTACTAGTAAAAGAAGGACTGTAAGTGTTGCAATATCTCATTATATATTTCTAAAGGATAAGGATTAAAACAATAATCACAATATTATACACTAAAAAAATTTAATGCTAATTCCAACTGAGCACCATGGCTCACACCTGTAATCCCAGCACTTTGGGAAACCAAGTTAGGTGGATCACAAGGTCAGGAGTTCAAGACCAACCTGGCCAAGATGGTAAAACCCCATCTCTACTAAAAATACAAAAATTAGCTGGGCATGGTGGTGGGTGCCTGTAGTTCCGCGACTCTGGCAGCTGAGGTAGGAGAATTGCTTGAACCTGGGAGGTGGAGGTTGTAGCCTGGGCGACAGAGCGAGAGTCTGCCTCAAAAAAAAGGCTGGGCGTGGTGGCTCACACCTGTAACTCCAGCACTTTGGGAGGCTGAAGCAGGTGGACCAAAAGGTCAGGAGTCTGAGACCAGCTTGACCAACATGGTGAAACCCCATCTCTACTAAAAATAGAAAAATTAGCGGGGTGTGGTGGCACGCAACTGTAACCCCAGCTACTCAGTAGGCTGAAGCAGGAGAATCACTTGAACCCGGGAGGCAGAGGTTGCAGTGAGCCGAGATTGTACCACTGCACTCCAGCCTGGGCAACAGAGGGAGACCTTGTCTCAAAAACAAAAACAAAAACAAAAAATTAACGCTAATTTCTTAATATCATCAGTATCCAGTTAAGTGTTCGCATTTCACTGATTATAGTTTTTATATCGTTTTTACAATTTGTGTGAATTAGAATCCAAATATGGTCTGTATATGTTACATTGGGTTTAGCTGCATCTCAACCCTCTTTTTTTTTTTTTTTTTTAATCTATAAGTTTTTCTCCGTCTTTTTATTGTGGTTATTCCCATAGAATTGCTTTGTTGAAGGAGCCAAGTCTTTGCCCTATGATGCTTCTCAGAATCTAGATTGTGTTGATAAGATCCCAGTGGTTTCATGTAGTATGTTCTTTTATCCCTTGTATTTTCTGTAAATTTTATTTATTTTATTTTACTTTATTTTTTAATTTATACTTTTTGGACTGAGTCCTGCTGTGTCACCCAGGCTGGAGTGTAGTGGCATGATCTCAATTCACTGCAGTCTCTGCTTCCAGGTTTGAGACCAGTCTGACCAAGTTTCAAGCAATCCTCCTGCCTCAGCCTCCTAAGTAGCTGAGATTACATGCACCTGCCACCATGCCCAGTCAATATTTATATTTTTAGTAGAGACAGGGTTTTGCCATGTTGACTAGGCTGGTCTTGAACTCCTGACCTCAGGTGATCTGCCCGCCTCAGCCTCCCAAAGTGCTGGGATTATAGGCCTGAGCCACCGCACCCAGCCTTTCTATAAGTTTTGTTAGTTAACATCTAGAAATCTGATTTGGTTTAGCATTGAATTAAATAAAATTTTAAATTAATTAATTACAATAATAATTGTTTTTTGAGACAGGGTTGCATTCTGTTGCCCAGGTTGGAGTGCATGGGGAAGTCATGGCCCACTGCAGTCTTGATCTGCTGAGTGCAAGCAATCCTTTTGCCTTAGCCTCCCAAGTAGCTGGGACTACAAGCGTGAGCCACCATGCCTGGTTAAATTTTTTGGTTTTGCAAATATGAGGTCTCACTGTGTTGCCTAGGCTGGTCACAAATTCCTGGCCTCAAGTAGTGCTCCCACCTCAGCCTTTCAGTGTACCGAGTTTCCAGGCATGAGCTACTATACCTGGCCATTTTTAAGTTTTTAAATGGTGGGGGAAAAAAATCAATTTTTTTTGACAAGCGACTATTTTAGGAAACTTAGATTTCTTTCTTTCTTTCTTTCTTTCTTTCTTTCTTTCTTTCTTTCTTTCTTTCTTTCTTTCTTTCCTTCCTTCCTTCCTTCCTTCCTTCCTTCTTTCTTTCTTTCTTTCTTTCTTTCTTTTCTTTCTTTCCTTTCTTCCTTCCTTTCTTTCTTTCTTTCTTTCGTTCTTTCGTTCTTTCATTCTTTCGTTCTTTCTTTTTTCTTTCTTTCTTTCTTTTTTCCTGAGACAGTCTCTTCTCCAGATTGGAGTGCAGTGGCACAATCTTGGCTCACAGCAGCCTCCATCTCCCAGGTTCGACTGATTCTGCCTGTGTCACCCTCCCGAGCAGCTGGGATTACTGGCGTGTGCCACCATGCCTGGCTAATTTTTTAAGTTTTAGTACAGATGGGGTTTCACCATGTTGGCCAGGCTGGTCTTGAACTCCTGACCTCCGGTAATCTGCCCGACTTGGCCTCCAAAGGTGCTGGGATTACAGACATGAGCCACCATGCCTGGCCAGGAAAGTCAGATTACAATGTTCCATAAATAAAGTTTTACTGGGGCCGGGCGTGGTGGCTCACGCCTGTAATCCTAGCATTTGGGCAGCCGAGGTGGATGGATCACCTCAGGTCAGGAGTTCAAGACCAGCCTGGCTATCATGGTGAAACCCCATCTTTTAAAAAAAATAAAGTTTTATTGGAACACAGATAGCACACCTGTTTGTTTATGTATTGTCTGTGGCTGCTTTTGCTGCTGCAATGACAGAATTTAGTAATTGTGACTATATGGCCTGCCAAACCTGAAATATTTACTGTGAAAAACATTTCTTGAGTCCTGCCTTAGCAGATCAAATAGGCCCTAGTGGATACTTGGTTTTGAGGATTACCTTAGGGTTGAGCAGTTAGTTACAAGGTCCCTATTTACTGTGGTGGCTATTACGGATTTTTGTTTGTAGAATATGTATATGTGTATAATATATATATATATTTTTATATATTATATTACATATGTTGCATATATATTGCATATATCATGTGCATTATATATACTATGATGTTTAGTATATATTATAGTATGTATTATATATATTACATATTGTGTGTGTGTGTGTGTGTGTGTGTATTTTTTTTTGAGACAGAGTCTTGTTCTGTCACCCAGGCTGGAGTGCAATGGCACAATCTCTGCTCACTGCAACCTCCTCCACCTCCCGGGTTCAGATGATTCTCCTGCCTCAGCCTCCCAAATAGCTGGGACTACAGGCATGCACCACCATGCCCAGCTAATTTTTATATTTTTAGTAGAGATGGGGTTCCACCATGTTGGCCAGGATGGTCTTGATCTCTTGACCTAGTGATCCCCCCACCTCAGCCTCCCAAAGTGCTGGGATTACAGGTGTGAACCGCTGTGCCTGGCCCATATAGTATATATTATATGTAGTATATATAATATGTAGCATGTATAATATATATAATATACTCTGCTGTATATTATATATACTATATAATACATGTTGCATATGTGTGTTATATGTTATATAGTTTTATATTATATGTACAGTATATTGTAGTATACTATGCAAGTTAGCATTACCTCCTAAATTCCACTTCCTATCAGATCAGATTCTCATAGTGATATGGACAGGAGGCAGGGAAATAATGGCTAGAAGAGGGCGGGGTCCCTGGTGAGAGCCCCTCAAGCCTGGACCCACGGCCCTAAATAAGAACTTCAAAAAAAAAAAAAAGAACTTCACATCCATGCCCTCCCCGCTCTGTACCCATAGAAACCCCAAGCTCCACTAGCAGAGGAGCAGAGTGGCATGGCACAGGAGGAGAGAAGAGAAGCAGCATCTGTATGTCAAGAGGAGAAGAGACAGCTGGACATCAGAGACTATGGGTTGGAGTGGATTTCAGCCAGGGACAGCTGAGCTCCAGGGGAGGGTTGTCTTCCCACTCCATTCCTTTTCCAGCTCCCCATCCTGCTGAGAGCCACTTCCACCACCTAGTAAAATTTCTGCATTCGCCATCCTTCAAGTTCTTGTGACCTGATTCTTCCTGGATGCTGGACAAGAACCTGGGTACCAAGAGAGCAGGGTGTAAAAGGATATCATCCTGACCTTCTGCTGAGCTGGTTTAACATTTAGCCATCTGTGGACAGCAAATGATAAAAGAGCATTGTTTGTAACACACACCCTCTGGGGCTCCAGAGGTCATCGGCAACCACCCCTAGATGCTGCCGTGGGGGCTGGTTCATTCCTCCCCGCACCCAAAGGCTCCTGTACCCACTCCCCCTCCTGCAAGGGGTTGGAGCATGGTGGCTGAGCAAACAAACCTCTGTCACAAGTCACATGATGGGGTCAAGAGAATTTTCCTGTCTCAATAGGAGCTCAAATGCTGTGCATGTGAGGGATCTAAGTTGCATACTCCTGAGAATCTAACTAATGCCTGATGATCTGAGGTGGAATGGTTTTATTTCAAAATCATCTCCCTGAAACCCCTATCCATCCATGGAAAAATTTTTTCTTCTGTAAAACTGGTCCCTGGTGCCAAAAAGGTTGGGGACTGCCTGTCTACATGATTTTCCTGAAGCTGGAATAAGCACCACATGTTCAGGAAGCCCACAAAAAGGCCCTTGGAACTGGAAGGAACTGGTAGAAAGTATGAGATGATTCCGATGAGAGAGACAAGGATCAGATCAAGTGGAATGTTTTAAGCCCTGTTGAAAAGTTTAAAGTTTATCTTCAGGTAAATGGAAAGCTTATTTAAAAATTTTAAGCAGGAGTTAGGCAATTTGACCTGATTTGTATCTTAAAAAGATTACTTTGGCTGCTGTATAGCATATTGATTAAAGAGAGACCAAGGGAAATGGGATTCTAATTAGAAAGGTTGTAGCATTTATTCAAGCCAAAGATAAAATGTGGTATGTTTCGAATGGTGGCAGTAGAAACAGAAGTGAGTGGGGAGAGTCAAAATTTATTTTAGAGGTTATGGTGATGGATTGGATTTGTAGGGAGGTTGAAGGAAGAATTCAAAAGTGGTTGGATGGATGCACTACCATTAGGATGAGGATCACTGGAGAATAAGTGGTTGGTGGTAAGAGAAAGTAGATCAGAAACTTAATTTTAGATGTATTAAGATTGAACTTTTTGGGATTGGGCATGGTGACTCATTACAAAGTTCTTGTAATCCCAGCACTTTGGGTGGCTGTGGTGGTAGGACTACTTGAGGCCAGGAGTTTGAGACTGGCCTGGGCAACACAGTGAGATCTTTAGATTTCTTAGATAGCCAAAGGACATTGTCAAACAGGTCCTTGGATTTGTGGCTTTGTATTTCAGAAAAGAAAGTGTCATGTGGAGCATATGTGGGCATTCTGGTTGTAGGCATAGAGTTGTTTTTTGAGACAGAGTCTCACTCTGTCACTCAAGCTAGAGTGCGTGGCATGATCTTGGCTCAGTGCAACCTCTGCTTCCCAGGTTCAAGTGATTCTCAAGCCTCAGCCTCTTGAGTAGGTAGAATTACAGGTACGCACCACCACGCCCAGCCAATTTTTTTGTATTTTTAGCAGAGATGGGGTTTTACCATGTTGACCAGGCTGGTCTTGAACTCCTGACCTCAAGTGATATGCCTGCCTTGGCCTCCGAAGGCGTTGGGATTATAGGCGTGAGCCACCACCCCTGGCTGCATAGAGATATTTTAAGTTTTGAGAATGTAAGGAGAGGATATAAAATGAATGAGAATAAGACCCATGGCTGAGCACAGATGAATACCAACTTTGAAGAAGTCTGGTAGTAGGATGGGAAGAGCCAGAGGAGCTGGTGAAACTGGGAAGGCTAAGTGTTATAGAAGCCAAGGAATGTATCAAGGAGAAATAAGTGGCTGAATCTACTGAATGGTAGGTCAAGTAAAGTGATAAAGTATCTGTTGGATTTAGCAACATGAAAGTTGCTAATAATCTTGGCAAATAAAGACTATATGGGAAATTGGAAACAATGTTGGGAAATTGGAAACAATAGAATGTTGAATAGTGATTGGATACAACATTTTGGAAAGTATTAATTGGCTGTATCTACTAAAGTTGAAAATGCTTGTCCTCTGCAGCCCATTAGTTCCACTTCTAGCTTTCTATTCTGGAAAAACTCACTCATTGGTAAAAAGAGTTAAGCATAAAAAGGATCATTTAGTGTTGTTTGTAATGGCTGAGAAAGGGGAAGCTACCTCAATATATGTCATCTGGAGAGTGGATAAGTAAACTGTGTGGATACATAGTGAAAATAAATGAACTACGGCAATGGATTAACTTCATAATGCTGAGAATTTAAAAAACCAAGTTATCAGAGTTTTAATAACGTTGAAGAAATATGGAAAACAATTCAGTTTCTTATTTAGAGATATGTACATATGTATTAAAAATATAAATAAATTTCTGGCTGGGAGCAGTGGCTCAAGTCTATAACCCCAGCAGTTTGGGAGGCCGAGGCAGGTGGAACACGAGGTCAGGAATTCAAGACCAGCCTGGCTTACATAATGAAACCCTGTCTCTACTTAAAAAAAAATCTAGCCGGGCGCGGTGGCTCAAGCCTGTAATCCCAGCACTTTGGGAGGCCGAGGCGGGTGGATCCCGAGGTCAAGAGATCGAGACCGTCCTGGTCAACATGGTGAAACCCCGTCTCTACTAAAACTACAAAAAATTAGCTGGGCATGGTGGTGCGTGCCTGTAATCCCAGCTACTCAGGAGGCTGAGGCAGGAGAATTGCCTGAACCCAGGAGGCGGAGGTTGCGGTGAGCCGAGATCGC